>NW_020693840.1:0-25996 GCF_002925995.2 Terrapene triunguis
TCTATCTATCTATCTATCTATCTATCTATCCCCATCCACCCTATCTATCTATCTATCTATCTATCTATCTATCTATCTGTAAGCGGGGGATGGTCCCACTATTGTGGGGAAGTTTCCTGGCTTATACACTACCTTGGTGAAATGGGCTAGTGAAAGGATCTGAGTCCTCGCTCCCATTCCCTTTACCCAAAAGCCTGCCTGATGTCGAGGGCTCCCCTTCCACTCTGCTGTGTGGCAGAGTCCTCGTAACACCAACAACGCTGGGCCCAGCATTCCTGGGGTGCTCGACGCCCAACCTTCTCGTGGTCAATAGGGCAGGGGCGAGGGTGTCCCCACTCCGGGTGCTCTCTCTGCACTGGATGCTTCCCTGACCCACTGATCATCACATGCAGTTCAAAGCAAATACAATACATTAAACTGCAATCAATTTTAAAAAATAAGGAAAAAATGGAAAAGGTTAAAGGAAAACCCGTCACCCCGCTCTGCAGCACGGGGACATCACAACCAGCGTCTCTGAGATGTCAGGGATGTTCAGTCTGTTCCTCACAAGTCCCAGGTCTCCTTCTCAAGCCCTGACTGTGCTGCAGGGATGCTGCAGGTTGGACACTTCCTCTGGCGGTGGCCAAACGCCCTCAGGCTTTAGGTGGCAGGACCCTTCTTCTGAGCATCGCACCTGCCCTGACAGGGTTACAATCCCCCTCCAAGTCTGGCCTGCAGAGCCTCTTGGCTGGGGGCGTCTCCCTGTGCTGGGCCCGCTGCCCAGGGTCCCCCTCACTCTCACCAGCTGCTCACCGTACCCGGCTCCGGACTGCTCCAGCACCAGCCCCAGCTCCAGCTCCAGCTCCACCAATGTGCCTCAGCTCCGGCTGCTGTTGCTGCTCTGCCTCCAGCTCCCTGGGCTGATTCTCTGGCTTCTCTGGCTCTGGTGGCTTCAGCTCTGCTCCCGGCACAGGTCTGCTCCCTGGGCTGCTTCTCTGGCCCCTCTGGCTGGCCTGGCCCTGTTCCCTGGCTCAGCTCAGGCCCCTGATCTCCCCTGAGCTGACCCCGGCAATTCCAGCTCACTAGGTGGACGGGCCCCCCCTTGCCTCCTGACTCCCTCATTGGCCTGCCCACCCTGTCAATCAGGCTGACCTGGAGCATTGGCCTCTCCCCATTGTTCCTGGGGACTGTCAGTCTCAGGGTCCTGATTTACCATCGACCCTTCCCCTTCCTTTTGGTACTGGGATCTAGTCAACCAAAACACCCTGTACCTATTGGGTTCCGGGAAGTGGGTGGGCGAAGCCCGCCCACTGCTAAAGGATCCGCCCCCCCCCCCAGCCTAAGGGGAGGACCCACAGGACCTAAAACCCAAATGATTACGGGGGACAACTAATGTAAAAACAGGGAAATGAGTGCGATTAAAGGGTCAAAAGAAGGGAACCTGATGGGGACACCAAGCAGAGAACCCCGGACAGCGCCCACTGCTCCTCAAAGGTGTCAAGGGAGCCAGTGGATGCCGCCCAGAGGAACTCTGCCCGGATACGTGAACGGACAGAGGATCGGAAACAGGCCCCACAGTCACAGGAACCTCCATCGGCCAACCTCCTCTCCCTGGTTTTATAGATGGCCTGTTTAGCCAGGGCCAAGAGGAAGTTGACCAGGAGGTCCCGTGACTTTGTGGGGCCATGGATAGGGAGTGCATAAATGAGAAGGTGAGGGGAAAAGTGTAACCAAAAACGCAACATAATGCCCGTGAGGAGCCGGTGTAGGGGCTGCAACCTGGCACACTCTAAGTAAACGTGAGCCAGGGTCTCCCTCACGCCGCAGAAAGGACAGGTGTCAGGGACAGGGGTAAACCGCGCCAAGTACACGCCCGTGCTCACGGCTCCATGAAGGAGCTGCCAACTGACATCCCCGGCGGGCCTCGGGACCAGGGTGGAATAGAGGCTGGCCCACCGGGGCTTCTCACCCTCGACAGGTGGCAGGAGGTCCCGCCACTTCGTATTGGGGCGGGACACGAGGGTGAGGAAGTGAAGAGTGTGGAGCACGAGCGTGTATAGATGTTTCCTTTGCGCGGTCAGGAAACGAACCGGCTGCAAGTCGTGCAGCCGGCTCACGGAGAAGGGGCGGGGAGGCCGGTTGGGTCCACGGGGCAGGGGCCCCAAAACACCCTGTAGCAGGGTGGTCACCTGCTCCGGCCCTGAAAGGGTTACAGCCAGCCCTGGGAGAGGGCTGGGGCTGAAGGAAAAGCCTGGGCTGATTGGGGAAGGCAGCCACAGCTGGGGACACGCCCCAATCAGGCCATAGCAGGCCCTATAAAGGGGCTGCTAGTGTGGAGCTAAGTGAGTCTCTCTCTGGATGTTGAGAGGGATGGGCCTGGCTGCTGGGAGCTCAGCGTGGTACTTAAAGTGGAGCAAGGCTGGGGAGCCCCAGGCTGGAAATCCCCCAGGCTGCGGCCTTGTTAAAGGCTGAGAAAGTACTGGGGTTGCAGAGGGACAGCCTAAGGGTAGGCAGAGGCAGCAGGTCCGGACCCTCCTTGCTGATGGTGAGTGGCAATTGTACTGCTGTCCGCCCCAGGGAGCAGGGGCTAGATGGTGACTGGCAGTAGCCAAACACTGAGATGAGGTGGGGATAGGAGGTTGGGGGTTCCCCGGGGAGGGGAGACCCAGTGAGACTGTGGAGTACTGCAGGGGACAGAACCCTGAGAGAAGGGGCACCAGGGCCTGGGAGGGACACTGGGGCCAGCAGCAATGTGAGACACTGGCCTGGAGAGGGCGCTCCGGAGGCTGGTGAGCTAATTCCTAGGATGACCAGCAGGAGGTGCCGCAGCGGTGAGTCATCACCCCACTACACCCCCCCCCACACACACTGAGTTTTAGTAAGGGGACTACAGTCCCCTTATATCTCTCTCTCTCTCCTCTCTATTCTTAATCATTCAAATGTCTGTTTTTTTCTGTGTCTGAAGATATTTTAAAACTTGGGAGGTGAGGGGGCGGGGGAAGAATTGAAAAATGTGGGATTTTTTTTAAAAAATTCCTAGCCAGTGAATTTTTTCCAGTGATCATTAGTTTTAAATGGCCAAGATCTCTGTGAAACCTTTCTAAAAACCAAAAATCCTGTGATTAGCTTTTAGGTGCAATTAGGTGCCCTGTGCCCCCCTGGGCAATTTAAAAGGGCCTGGGGCTCCCTTTAAAATCACCTGGGCCTCAGGGCAAATAGCCCCTTTGTCCCCTCTGTCCGCAGGTATGGAGACATTCGTACAGCCATGTGTGTGGGCAGGGGGAGGAGAAGGGGAACATTACTGGTGGGTCTCTCCCCAGAGACCGGAGCCAGCCCCTAGCTGGAATCAATCCCCCTCTCAGACCAGCCAACCCCTGCCTAGCAGGCAGAGATCAGAGGGGCTGCCTCCTCACCAGCAGCCGTTCTCCAGCCGGCCTGGGCTCACTAACTGAGCTGTCCACAGCGGAAGGAGGGACGGAAAATAACCCTCCCATCAGCTGTTTTGCATTCACAGTCATGGGGAAAACAGCCCAGGCCCTGGAGAGAGAGCTCAGAGTCATGCTGGCACTAGGGGTCATCCAGCCACCCACCAGCCCCTGGCCTCTCCCATGCAGCTGGTCCCCAAAAAATATGGGCTGATACGATTCTGTGTTGACTATCGGAAATTCAAGGCCATTGGCGTGTCCGATGCCTGCCCCATTCCTAGGCCAAACAAGACTGTAGACAAGTTGGGGGGTGCCTGGTACCTCACTACTACGGATCTCACCAAAGCCTACTAACTGGTGCCTTTGGACCTAGATGCGAGGTTGAAATCTGCCTTCATCACCCCTTTGAGGCTGTGAGTTCCTGGTCCTGACTTTCGGACTTAAGGGGGCACCTGCCACCTTATAGCACCTGGTTGGTCAGTTACTATGGGTGGTGGATGACTTTGCCCTCATGTGCATTGATGGTATCTGTGTCTTTAACCAGACCTGGGGCAGGAGGAACCTGTGTCTCAGGTGAAGAGGGGGATAGGTTGTATCCGGGATGTAGGATGGACTATAGAAGCTGGAAAGGGTAAGGTGGGGATGGCAGAGGTGTAGTACCAGGGCCATAAGGTGGGAAGCGGCTGCCTAAAGCCCGAGCCATCTACGGTGGAGGCGATCAGAGATTGACCCATTCCTCAAACCAAGACACAGGCCCAGGCCATTATGGGGCTAGCAGGGCACTGCTGGAGGTTTGTGTCCTACTTTAACTCCCTAGAAGCTCCCATCATGGAGCTGTGTACGAAGGGCGAGCCGGACACAGTGATTTGGACCACACAGCGCCGGGGGGGGGGGGGGCTCTCTGTGCTCCAAAGGAGGCACTAATCCAGGGCCCGGTGCTGGGAAACCCAGACTTGGACAAACCCTTTCTGGTGTTCACAGACACTTCAGACACAGGGCTGGACAGGTGGCTGCTGCAGGCCGATGCTAAGGGGCAGAGACACCCCATTGTGTATCTGAGCAGGAAGCTGCTCCCAGAGAGCAGAGCTATGCGGCCATAGAGAAGCAATGCCTGGCCGTGGGGTGGGCCCTTAAAAAGCTGCAGCCATAAATAATTGGGTGGCGCTTTACTGTGTACTCTGACCATTCGCCCCTGACAGGCTGCACCATATGAAAGGGGCTAATGCCAAGCTCCTGAGATGGAGTCTGGGCCTCCAGGATTATGAGATGGAGGTGGGCCATGGGAATGGGAGTGTGAATGTTCTAGCCGAGGCTTTGTCCTGGAGAGGGGTACTTGAACCTCCCTGGGGCACTGGCCGAAGTGATCCCGCTCAGTACAGACTTGAAGGGGGGAGACATGTGATGAAGTGGGGGATTTTGTTAGTGTTTTGCATGAATACTGTGTATGCCTCAGTTCCCCTGTGTGCTCCGTGTGTAACGAGGTGGTGGGAGAGGGGGGTTGTGGTTGCAGAGGGCCAGGTGTGACCTCATCTAGCAGCCTGGACCCCGGACACCGGCCTGAACGCTGTGGAACTTAGAAACCAGTGACCTGGAGGCCCAGCCCATCTTGGGAGCCAGCCGGTTCTGGCCTGGGGGAGGACAAAAGGGTGGAGGAGAGAGGGCCCCGGAAGGCAGCCGGTTCTGGCCAGTTGGGGAACAAAGGATGGAAGAGAGGGGGCCCAGGTGACCTGTTTGCCCAGGAATAAAGACGAATAATGGAGGCGGGGCTGGTGGGGGAGGGGATATTCTGGGCTTGGTTGGAAGGAGGTCACTTCTGCACTGAGGACAAAGAGGGGCTTGAGCTACCTGGACAGACCCAGGTGGACAGTGCTGAGACTGGTGAGGCCCAAGGGCCCTGAGAACTGCCTGTGCTGGGTTCAGACACTCAAACCTCCTGTGTTATGCTGGCTGAGAGTCACTGCAGGGTAGAAATTGGGGGGGGGCATTGCTCTCTCTGGGGGTGGAGGCCGTGGGGGTGCAGAGCGAGGGGAATCCCTGAGGGGGCCCATGTCAAAGACCGTCAGGCCGAAGGCTCGGGGAGGTGCCATACCAGGAGGCACTGGAGCCCAGGTTTTAACCTGCCAGAGTGTGTGTGACCCCGAGAAGGACTGTCACACTGAAGGGGGGTCCTCCCAGGGACCATACAGAGCCAAGAGAGCCCAGGGCCTGGGAGTCTGTGACACAACCGAGATCTGGTGTAATAATTTTAATATAACAAACAAAACAAAATTAGCATCATTATATAAAATGTATCCTAAATTAAGAGTCAATATATGAATATATCCAGTGTATGTGTGTGTGCACTGTCTATATCTATCTATCTATCTATATATGTATATATATATAATTACAATAACATAAAATTGAGCATAATTAGATATATAGTCTATCTATACTTTGTGTATATATAGTAGATATAGATATAGATACACACACCCACATACATATACACAGAGAGAGGTATTTACCTACATAAAAATATTGAACACAATGGATTCAGCATTTCTCAAAAACTGAACACTTACTTTCATGCTAAGATTATGTCTGGCTTTGTGTAACTGCGCCATCTGGTGGCTCCCTCCAGAACGGCCTGCCCCTCCCATCCTATCTTTCCTATGCAGGGTTCTTTCCTCACAGCCCAGACCTGGGTCTGAGGGTCCCAGTATCAGTGTAAGCCTGGGTGGGTGTCTGCTCATCATCACAAGTATCCCACCTCTGCCACCTGAGCCAGCTGGTCCCCCACACTGGGGCTGGATCCAAGCCATCACCCACAAGATGGGAAAAGTGGCACATTCCCTATGGGGCTAATGGCTTGGGGGGGTGGGAATTGTCAAAATTTTTGGTAAACTGAAAACGGTTTGGGTCGAAACAAAAAGAAAAATTGTTGACGTTTTTGCTGAACCAAACATTTGAAAAAAATATTTGGGGGTCAATCTGAAAGCATAATTTGATTAATTTTGAGGGGGGGGGGAGGGGAAATCTTTTCACTTTATACCAAAAATCAAAATTGGTCAAAATTTTCAGTGAACCAGAAGGTCAGAAATAGATTTGGTTTCAGAATGAAATATTTTCTTTTGATCAAGCATTTTAGATGTTTTTTAACTACAAAGTAAAATGTCAGGAAATTTCAAACCATACAATGATTTTGAATCGAGAAAGGTGAAACGTTTCTTTTTGAAAATGCCTAAATGAAGTATTTCGACTTTGGGTGATTTTGGTTGTTTTTTTCCCCCCGAAACAAACAATTTGGCAAAATTGACCAGATTCACATAAAGTTTTGGTGTTGCCAAATTTGCATTTTTCACCGAAAAAAGTTTGTGAAAATTTCTCCCCGCGCTGGCTGGGACTGACCATGAGAGCTGCTGGGTTGGGTGTTGCCTTGCAAGAATCAGTAACTAGCATTAGCTGATCTGCTGTGTTCTCGCAGGGGTTCTCAAACTTCATCCCACCATGACCCCCTTCTGACAACAGAAATTACTACAGGACCCCAGGAGGAGGGATAGAAGTCTGAGCCTGCCGGAGCCCCAGACAGTAAAGCTCAGGCTTTGGCCCTGTGCCCCAGCAAGTCTAAGCCAGCCGTGGTGACCGCATTAAAATGGGACTGTGACCCACTTTGGGGTCCTGATGCAGTTTGAGAACCACTGCGCTAGAGGGCATTGTACTGCGGTCTTCACCAGGATATCTCAGCACCTTGTGGTGATCACAGAGCAAACACAGTCATCCAGGGCCAGCCTTAGCCATGGGTGAACGGGGCTGTGATGGGTTCTGTCACAGAGACCCCCTTGGGACTGTCACCTGATGTGCTGAGACTACCTCTGAGCCCATTTTCACTGCCAGCTTGGGACTTCAGAACCCTGCCTTGTTGAGCCAGACATGCTAGCTTGCTTCAACATGCCCCCAAAGCTGCAGACTTAAATGCAAATGGCTTAGCAAATACTCCTGTCTCCAGCACCCAGAGACCCAGCTCCCAATGGGATCCAAACCCCAAATAAATCCGTTTTACTCTGTATAAAGCTTATAAAGGGTAAACTCATAAATTGTTGCCCTCTCTAACACTGATAGAAAGATATGCACAGCTGTTTGCTCCCCCAGGAATTAATCACTTACTCTGGGTTAATTAATAAACAAAAGTGATTTTATTAAGTATAAAAAGTAGAAATTAAGTGGTTTGAAGTAATAACAGACAGAACAAAGTAAGTCACCAAGCAAAATAAAGCAAAATATGCAAATCTAAGCCTAATACATCAATAAACTGAATACAGGTAAATCTCACCCTGAGAGATGTTCCAATAAGCTTCTTTCACAGACTAGACTCCTTCCTAGTCTGGGCCCAATCCTTTCCCCTAGTACAATCCTTGTTAATTCCAGCTCAGGTGGTAACTAGAGGATTTCTTCATGACCGGCAGCCTCCTTTGTTCTGTTCCACCTCCTTTTATATCTTTGGCACAAGAGGGGAATATTTTGTCTCTCTCTGGGTTCCCACCCCTCCTTCTAAATGGAAAAGCACCAGGTTAAAGATGGATTCCAGTTCAGGTGACATGATCACATTTCCTGTAAGCCCCACTCCATTTGTCCAGGACTAGCCCACAGGCATGCAGTGGAGATGTTCAGGTAAACAAAGCCATCTAGAGTCAATTGTCCTAGTCAATGGGAGCCATCAAGATTCTAACCAACATTAATGGCCCACACTTTGCATAATTACAATAGGACCTCTGAGTTATGCTACCTATTCCTAGATTCAGGTACAAGAATGATGCATTCATACAAATAGAATGAAGACAGTAGATTATAAGCTTTATAATGATACCTTACAAGAGATCTTTTGCGTAAAGCATATTACAGTTAAATTATATTCACACTTATAAACATGTTTTTTTAAAGCATTTTTGGAGTGCAACGTCACAGGGGTGCCTCTGGAGCGGGGTGCCCCCCACTGCTGGTGTCCTGCCCACTGCCTTGCAGTGGCCTCTGGCCAGCTGCTCCCTGGAGATTCCTGTCTGCTGTAAGGAGCAGGGGGGAGGGGCTCTGATGTCAGGCTGTTCCCTGACCCCCCCATGTACCCCATCTCCGCAGAGCAGGTGGGGTGGGTGGACAGGGCTCACGGAGAGAGAGGGATGGAGCTGCTGGCAGCTGCTGTAGTGTCTGAAGAAGCTTTTGTTCAGACTGCTGAGTGCCGCTCTCCCAGCTCACACACACTGTCTCTTTCACACTCAGCACCCCCCAACATATATTTATATTGTTGGTGTTACTTGTTGGTTCTTCCTGCAATGCACATATATTCTCTGGAATTTTATTCTTTCAAAGTGCCGTTATTTGAGTTTTTTGACTGGTCTCTGCATTTCATAATTTTATTTCTCTCTTATGCTTACATTGAATTTTTTGAGTAGTGAGTTCTAAACGGCCTAACCTGTCCTGGATGCAGTAATGATCATTATTACGGTTATTAACATATTGTGCTTTGTCATTCATTATTTAAAGTGGTGCAATCAAATAATAGTATCCTCCTAGAATGGAGCTTTAGCTTGTACTCACTTTAGTAATGCCAGTTTAAAAAACATTAGCTAAACACAACTTTAGACAGTGGGCAGATGAAAGTCGCTTTTTTTGAAATTGTATTTTTAGTTATATCTGTAAATTCATTTAATTTGCATGAAAATTAAAGCAGTTAGAACTATGATACCAATAGCAATGATGGAGTCAAATGTTAGTGACTCACATACATGATTGTGGTCAGTAAACAGAAATGCCAAAAGAATTAGAAAAATTCATTCCCTTTCTTAATAAAAGAGAAAAAAACCTTAATCACATATGTTAAAATTATGTTTTTAGTGAAAAACAATTGACTAAAATAGAGGAGATAATGGCAGTAAAACAGTGTGTCTGTGTAAGGAGATTTTATTTATTTTTATTTATCTCTACTAAAGATAGTGTGCAAAGTATGAAATGTGTGTCTCTGATATCTGCGTTAAAGCTCCAGAACTGATACCTCAAGGCTTGGGATTCGGAATATCTTGCTGTATTATCTCCTGATTGTTCTAAATTTACATATAAACTTTAAACATGACTTTAACTGGCGTTTGTATATATTGTTTCTTTCTTTATATAACAATTAGATACAGTGCTCCTGTCGGCTAATCCCTAAATTTTTATCTTGAAAAAAACCCGAGAGTTTTCAGGTGCCTAAATAGTCCCTGGAATAATGGTTAAAGTTTCCTGCCACCCCCACCCCAAATCTGAACTGGTGCCCCCGCCCCGGGTGAGCCAGGAGTGGCCGGAGGGCTCCAGGAGGCCATGGGCTCTGGCGAGATGCAGCCCACGTGTGACAGCGCGAAGCCTTGAGCCACATGCCGAGCACCAGGCACCACAAGCCCCAGCAGCAGTGCAGAAAGGTGGCAATACACCATGTGCCGGGTCCCCCTGACTTCTGCACTGCTGCTGGTGGTGGCGTTGCCTTCAGAGCTGGGTGCCCGGCCAGCTCCCGCCAGTATCAGGCCAACCTGCCAGGCTTAATTTGAGCCACAGCTGAGCTCTGGCATCTCTTTCAATAGAAATTAAACACTGTGGGGGGCAACAGGGCCCAGAGATGATGGGGTGGGGGAAGGCTGAGGGAGCCCGTGGGGGGCAGGAGTGATGGGGGAGGGGGTGATGAAATACAAGTTCAGCCAGGGTGCGATTTTCCCTAAGGTTGGCCCTGGTCATAACCATCAGGGCAACAAACAGATTATCTACTTGTCATATAAATATTACAGGCAGCTTCCATGTGCTTCCCAGGCCCATGGGTCTGAGCTGGAGGGGTAGGGAGGGAGCGGGATACTGGGCTAAACGGTCCATTGTCCTCACCCGGGTGGCAGTCCCTGCAGCTGAGGTCTCATTCTCCGTTTTCTCAGTCTCGTGACATTCCAGATCCTTGTCGTCTCTCTGGTGGCTGAGGAACAGCCCGATCTACACGCCGGATTCAGGCAACATGTATTCCCTGGCACCCGGCCTGTCCTTCCTTCTGCTTCCACGACAGCAGAAGGGTTTCCTGGGAGAGAGAGAGAAAGAGAGATTCTGGGGTACATTAGCTTTCAGAGGGGTAGCCGTGTTAGTCTGTAACAGTAAAAACAACAAGGAGTCCTTGTGGCACCTTAGAGACTAACAGATTTATTTGGGCATAAGCTTTCGTTGGATATAACCCACTTCATCAGATGCATGGAGTGGAAAATATACAGTACATGAACAGATGGGAGTTGCCTTACCAAGTGGGGGGTCAGTGCTAATGAGGACAATTCAATTAGGGTGTATGAGGCCCATTCTCAACAGTTGACAAGAAAGGGTTAATATCAACAGAGGGAAAATTACTCTTTGTAGTGCTAACAAGGCCAATTCATGGCTGGCAGTTGGAATAGATAGATGGGTGGGATGATAGGTGCGTAGGTAGATGGTTGAGAGGGTGAATAGGTAGCTAGACCTGGTGGTAGGTGGGTAGATGGGTACATAGGTGGGTGGGTGGGTAGTTAGTTAGTTGGGTAAGTGGGTAGAGAGATACGAGGTAGGTGGGTAGATCAGTGGTTGGTTGGGTCAATGGGTTGGTAGCTAGGCGGGGTAGTAGGTAGATGGGTGAGTCAATGGTTATATAGGTAGGAAGATGGGTATGTAAGTGGATGGGATGGTAGGTGGGTGGGTGAGTAGGATGGTAAGTTAGTTGGTAGAGAGCTAGGCAGGGTAGTAGGTGGGTAGATTGGTGGGTAGGTATATGGGTAGGTGGGTAGATAGGTGGGTCGGTAGCTGAGTTACCATCTGTAATAGAGCAGGGTGAGGTAATAGGCCAGGAAGAATCCAGTCGCCATGAAGACGAGTTTGCAGCTGATTTCGATAAATGCCCGAGTGAGGCCATCTGATGGAGCTAGAAGAAGTTGAGAGTCTGGGATAGATCCCTGCAACCCCTGCCCCGAGCCAGCCAGCCCCCACCCTGGGGCTAGGTCAGAACTGGTGCCTCCTAGAGGGGAAATTCCCAGCCCCATGAGCCAGCTAGGGTGACCAGGCAAATGTTAAAAATCGGTACGGGGGGGGGGGGTAATAGGAGCCTATATACTAAAAAGACCCAAACATCAGAACTGTCCCTATAAAATCGGGACAGCCAATGCCTACTAGAAAGGAAATTCTCAGCCCCCTGGGCCAGCCAGTCCCTGCCTTGGGTATGGGTCAGAAACGGCGCCCCCTAGAGCAGAAAAGCCCCGTGCTGCATTCCCTGCCCCCAGAGGAAGCCAATCCCCCACCCTGGGGCCAGGACAGAGCTGGTGTCCCCTAGAGGGGAAGGACTCTCACCTATTTCTGGTGGGCTCAGCAGTAAAATAAGGAACCCGTAGGGGTTGGAGCCGAGGCAAAAGATCTGGTGGCCTCCATCCACGCTCTCCATTCAGCTCAGGGTACTGACGGCCTCGTCCCCCTGGGCCCACGAGCTGACCTGCAGGGCCCCCCGTGAGACGTTCCCAGCCAGGGGCTCCCCGTCCACCTGCCACTGGAGCCGAGGTGGGGGGTGGGAGCGCAGGGAGCAGCTGCAGCTGACGCTGGGCCTCTGGCGCTGGCAGGACGAGTTCAGCCCAGTCCCTGGCCGAGGGCTGTCTGGAGAGAGCAGGAGACACAGCGACAATAGTCAGAGAGAGAAACCCAGTGGCAGGGAAACTCATGGGTTAAACCTACTAATACCCAGGTGCAGGGAGTCCCATAGATTAACCTCACTAATATCCAGTGGCAGAAAGACCCACAGGTTTACCCCACTCACACCCAGTCGCAGGGAGTCCCGCAGATTAACTCCACTTACACTCGACGAGCAGCTGGAATGTCCCCTGGGCAGAGCTCTCCTTGTTCTGGGCCCAGCACCCGTACAGCCCCCCGTCCTCGGCCGTTACGTTGGGCAGTTCCAGCCGCAGCTGATTCTCCCCCACGGGGTGGGTGCCCTCGACGGCTCGCCTCACCCAGCCCAGCGCAGCGGGGGGGTTGCTGGCGACGGAGCAGAGGAACCGTAGGGAGTCGCCCTCCTGGGCCGTGAGCTGTGAACCGTTCCCCACCAGGGTGTCGGGATCTGGGAATAGAAATAACACAGAGCCACTCGCACCCTGAGCCAGCCAGTCCCTGCCCAGGGGCTGGATCGGGGCTGGCACCCCCTAGAGGGGAAAGGCCCCGTGCCCCACTCCCCACCCCCTAGAGATACCTTGGAATAGCTGGGGGTCGCTCCTGTTAGCTCGGGAGACGGTGATTTGCAGAGTCCTCTCTAGAGCTGAAATACCCATGCAACGTATTAGATTGAAGAGAGTCCCATACAGACCCCCTGCTCCACAGCCCAGCACCCCCCAATGAACCCCTGCCCCTCCTCGCAGCCCAGCACCCCCCATGGATCCCCCGCCCACCCCCTGCAGCCCAAAGCCCCCTACTGACCCCCTGCCTTGCTCCCTGCAGCCTACCACCCCCTACTGACCCCCTGCCTTGCTCCATGCAACCCAGTGCCCCCAACAGAGCCCCCGCCTCCCCTCTGCAGCCCAGCACCTTCCACTGAGGCCCCTCCCTGTGGCCTGGCACCCCCTAACTCCTTACACTGCATGTCCACATTCAGGGCCCGGCTGGCCAACCCATAGGAATTCTTTGCCCAGCACCGATACTCCCCAGCGTCCCCTCTGCTGAGATTCGGCAGCTCCAGATGCCCGTCCCCTCCCTGTCTGGAGCTCAGGGACTCGTTCCCCTTGGCCCAGCTCAGGGTGGCCTCGGGTCTGCTCGAAGCCTCACAGCTCAGGTTCAGGGAGTCGCCCTCCTGGATCTCCAGAGACACGACGTCACCCTCAGCTCCCAATGGGGCCGGCCCTGGAAGAGATGATCAGGCAGGTTAGCCCCCGCCCCAGAGAGCTGAGATGCAGCCAGCTCTGGGGTGGGGTGCAGGGGCTGTTTATACAAAGACCCCTCACCCAGCGTGGAGACGTAGCCAGCTCTGGGGTGGGCGCACAATCTCGGTGCCTTTCCATGGCAGTAGGTCTCCGTTGCAGAGATCAGTCCATAACCCATCTCCTCCCCATTGCCCAGCGCCCCCTTAATTCTGTCTGGGGGTCTGGAGACTGAGGGAACCAGGCCCGCTCCCCACACCACCCTCCCAACAGCCGTGCAGCTTCCTCGGGCTCTCCCCTCCGGACACGGACCAGCCTGGCCCGGCTGAGCCTGGCGCCTGGCCCTGAGCGTGGGCAGAGCATGACTAGGAGGCGCTCGCTGGTTCCCGGGGCTCGCAGCGCGGCCTCTCACCGGGGCGTCCGTTCCTGGTCAGGGTCCCGGTGATGTTGGGGGGCCTGGGTGGGTCTGTAACACAAACCAGACAGAGATGGATCGGGGGGCTGGACAGCACCAGGGTGGGGGGTGTCGCTAGTGATCACTGAGCCTAGACATAGACCATCACTGTGAGCTCAGCTGGGGGACGGGAAAGTCCCTGGAGTGACACAAGACCCATGGGTGGGGAAGGGAAGTGACAGACCCTACTGCGCCCGACCCAAGAGGTGCCCGACGTAACCCAGGGGCCGGGTTAGGGCCGTGCTGGGGTACCAGAACTGTGGGAAATGGAAACCCAAGGGACTGAGACCGGTGGGTCAAAATTGGGCCTAATTGGTGGAGTCACTAACGAGGGGCCGGGCTGCTCAGGCCTGGATACTGGAGCGAGCGTCACTATCTCGGTGCCACCGTCTGCTGGGTGTTCAGTGTCCTGCTCCCCAAACGTGTCCTCCCCAGGGAAGGTCGGGGCCAGGGGTCTAAATAACCCCACTCCCACCCCCACCCCAGACCCAGCCACCACCAGATACATCAGACAACCCCGTCATGGGTCCTTTGCCTCCCCACCCAAGTCCCCTCCCCAGCCCTCTTCTTTTGCCCACGGGCTTGGCCTGCCAGGCCTGGATATTTTGCAGCCCGACTGCGCCCAGAGCGGCGGCTAAAAGTAACACGCAGAACAGCCGGACACTGATACTGGCTGGCCAGGCCTGGCAGGGTCCGTCCACGCTGCCCTCAAAGCCCCGCGGGGCCGAGCCTCAGAGCCTGGTTCCGTTGGGTCGGGCTCGCGGGGCTCAGGCTGTGGGTCTCTGATTGCAGCACGGATGTTTCCTCCTAGGCCTGTTTAGACATTTGGGATCAGGCTGGGGCCTGGGCTCAGACACGTGGGTAGGGGGCGAGTTCCTTCTAAATCTCCCTCTGGCTGAAGGGAACAAGGGCCGTCCTTACACTGATGCCTGATTTGATCCTTCAAATCGCAAAGGCGGCCGCTGATTTTCCCTCTGCCCTGGATCTGCAGCGCAAGGGTCACGGGCCATTTAACGGGGGTTGCCCTGGAGCAGGGGGGGCTGAGGTCTCTGGGCACCGAGTCTGGAGCATGTTTACTGCCGGACAGTGACTGGGTCTGGGTGTCATTAAAATTCTGCCCCATATAGAGCATCCACCAATCCCGGCAGAAAAGGGAGGGAGTGGAGGAGACGCGGTGGGACAGCCCGGGGGGATCTCAGGGGGACCTGGGATCACTGTTGTGAGGGGGGAATCCCAGCAAGGGGGGACTTAATTGGGGAGGTTGGATCCCAGCACAGGAGGATTCTGGGGCAGGGCAGGGCAGGGGTAGAAAAGATCTCAGAAAAGAATGGCTTGGGGACCTGGGGATGTGGATGGGAGAGGGGAGCCATAACCAAGGGGGGCAGAAAGGGGTGAAGATCCCAAGGGAGAAGGGGCTGCAAGGTGTGGAGGGAAGGGGCCTGGAGTAGAATTGGCTGAGTGTGCATGGTGGGGGGTGGGGAGCCCAGAGGTGGGGATCCCAGCATAGGGAGCTGGGGGCCGGTGTGGAGGGGCTGGTTGGGTCACTCACAGCCAACGTGGAGCCGGATGGTTCTGCTGGTGGAAGGTCCCTGTGCTGGGCCGTAGATGACGCTGCAATCGAGCTCTTGGCCATGGTCCCCCGGGCTGGGTGTGAAGCTGAGCATGGAGCTGTGGGCCCAGGTGCTGTTCGCCAGCTGGACTGAGACATCCCGGGCTGTGTCGCTGAATGGCCCCGTCCAGGTGACTCGGGGAGGGGTCCCGGAGCAGCGCCCAGGGGCCGTGCAGGTCACAGTCACCGGCTCCCCGGCCAGCAGCATCCCTGGCACCCTCTGCGCCGGCGAGATCTGGATCTCTGGCTCCTCTGTCAGTCCTGAGACATGGGGAGAGGGAAAAGAATCACTCAGGGACACGGGGCCTTTCCCCTCTAGAGGAGCGTCTCCGATCCGGCCCCAGGGTGGGGACTGGCTAGCTCAGGAGGCTGATGAGTGGTGACTGCGGCTGCTCTTACCTGGCACGGAGATCGTGAGCGTAAAGTCAGTGCCATCGGCACTGGAGCGGTAACTGTATTTCAATTTTCCTTTCTCAACTCTAAGGAAATATCTCCCTGCATCCGTCTGTTGGGCGTCGCTGATTTGCAGGGAGCAGTCGCCGTGCGCCGGATTCTCCGCCAGCCGGAACCGGCCCTGGGTCTCCTGCGACACCCCCCGGTTGGAGTCACTGCTGGCCACAGGTGTATTCTGGCCCACATCGGCTGGATCCTTGTACCAGTATCTGTAGAGCTGGGCCCGGGGATTGTCGGTGTCATACGAGGCTGGATATGTGAAGGTGCAGGGGACGAGAACGCAGAGACCCACCTGCACTGACACCGACTGCGGCACCGTCAGGGTAAATCCAGGCAGCTGGGACAGGGACCCTGCAGGGACAGACAAGGATTGAACTGGGACCCATAGAGAGCAGAGACCAACCCTGAGCTGCACCCCACAGCTCTGCCGATTCCCCTCACTCCCGACCTGCAGCCCCATGTGATCCCAGCCCTGGGTCCTTGACCAATTCTCACTCCATTTAGTTTCCATTCCTCCCTCCATCGAGCCCCCTGCCCGGTCCCTGTCCCTCAGCGCCCCCTAGCACCACACTGGGGCACTGGGCTCCCCTCCCCCTCTGGCCAGTCTCCCTTTCAAGTTCTGGGACAGACCTGGCCCTGCTTAGCGCAGGTTCTGCCCTTCCCCCTGCACTGGGGCTGCAGGTGCTGCTTACTTACCCATCCAGAGCAGGACGAGAATCAGGAACCTCAGCGTGGCTGCAGGGGGGGGCAGCACCCCATCCTCTCCAGGGAGTGCCCTGAGATGGGTGGTCCCGTTCCCCAGCTTCCTGCTGTGGCAGCAGGGTTCTGCCCATGGGTGCAGTGTCCGTCTGGGACAGACCTAGAGACAGATGGGGGGTGGGTACTGTGAAAGCGGAGGCTGTGGGGGGGATGACATATCTGCCTGGGGGACCATCAATATTGCCAGGATCTGCAGGCATCTGATCTGAGGCTGCTGGCAGCGCAGTGACACCCCAAGTCACCAGACGGTCCCGAGAGATCGTAGGCTAAAAAATTCCATAAATTGGCAAAAAAAAAACCCTGTGATTTTCTCTCAGAATCATGAGATCAGCCGGAAAATCCCGAGCTGGTGACAGAAGATGGTGGAAAGGCAGCGCTGCTCAGTGCCTGCTTTGCTTCAGTCTTCCCACAAAAAACAACATGCGAGCGGGCGACCAGCGAAGTTACCTCGTACAGCAAAGGGGAAGAGTTGCAGATTTGGATAAGGAAAGAACATGTCAGAGAAGTTCAGACCAATTTGAATAAATTCAGATCAGTGGGGCAGGATGCTGTTCAACCCAGGGTGCTGAAGGAATTAGTTGAAGAAATCTTGGAGCCACTCATGGATGCCAGGAGACATCCCAGAAGATGGGAGAAGGGCTAACAGTGTGGTCATCTTTAAAAGGGGGGAAAGGAGGAGCCAGGGAACTACAGACCAGTCAGCCTCACCTCGACACCTGAAAAGCTACTACAGCAACGTATAAAACCTTCAATTTGTGAGGACGAAGGGGTGGTCACCAGCATGGATTTACCAAGAACAAATCCTTCCCAACCAGCTTGATTTCCTTCTTTGACAAGGTAACTGGTTAGTGGCAGGGGGAAAGCAGTGCACATATATACATGGACTTCAGGAAGGCTTTTGACACAGTCCCACATGACATTCTCATAAGTAAGCTGGAGAAGACTTCTGACGGAACCCAAATGTGAAATTGCAGAACTACTAACTCTGTTATGTAACCTATCATTTAAATCAGCTTCTGAACCAGATGACTGGATGATAGCTAATGTGACACCAATTTTTGAAAAAGGCTCCAGAGGTGATCCCGGCAATTAGAGGCCACTAAGCCTAACTTCAGTGCCGGGCAAACTGGTTGAAACTATAGTAAAGAACAGAATTATCAGATGCATAGATGAACATGATTTGTTGGGGAAGAGTCAACATGGTTTTTGTAAAGAGAAATCATGCCTCACCAATCTACTATAATTTTCTGAAGGAGTGGACAAGGGTGACCCAGTCAATATAGTGTACTTAGATTTTCAGAAAGTCTCTGACAAGGTCCCTCCTGAAAGGTTCTTAAGCAGTGTGAGCTGTCATGGGATAAATGGGAAGGTCCTTTCCTGGATCAGTAACTGATTAAATGATAGGAAACAAAGGATAGGAATAAATGGTCAATTTTCACAGCGGAGAGAGATAAATAGCGGTATCTCCTAGGGGTCAGTACAGGGACCAGTACTGTTCAAGATATTGATAAATGATCTGGAAAAAGGGGTAAACAGTGAGGTGGCAAAATTTGCAGATGATATAAAACTACTGAAGGCAGTTAAGTTCAAATCTGACTGCGATGAGCTACAAAGGGATCTTACAAAAATGGGTGACTGGGTAACAAAATGGCAGATGAAATGCAATGTTAATAAATGCAAAGTAATGCACATTCTGAAACATAATCCCAACTATACATATAAGGTATATAATATATATATAAATATTTACTCTTTCTAATAACACAAGAACTAGGAGTTCTGAAATGAAATGAATAGGCAGCAGGTTTAAAACAAACGT
Organism: Terrapene triunguis; assembly: GCF_002925995.2. Lineage (NCBI taxonomy): Eukaryota > Metazoa > Chordata > Testudines > Emydidae > Terrapene > Terrapene triunguis. The sequence continues at coordinate 18,392 of NW_020693840.1, forward strand.
AAGGAAGTATTACTTCACACAACGCACAGTCAAACTCTTTGCCAGAGGATATTGTGAAGGCCAGAACTATAACAGGGTTCAAAAAGAACTGGATAAATCCATGGAGGACAGGTCCATCGATGGCTATTAGGCAGGATGGACAGGGATAGTGTCCCTAGCCTCTGTTTGCCAGAAGCTGGGAATGGGCGACAGGGGATGGATCATGTTCTGTTCATTCCTTCTGGGGTGCCTGTCATTGTCCATGGTCAGAAGTCAGGATACTGAGCTAGATGGACCTTTGGTCCGACCCAGTATGGCCGTTCTTATGGAGAAATGTGGGCTCGGTGGAACTACCATTAAGTGGATATGTAACTGGTTAAACAACCACAAACAACGAGTAACTGTTAATGGAACGATGTGGGATTGGAGGGAGGTCCCAAGTGGGGTTCCACAGGGATCTGTTCTAGGTCCCGTGTTGTTGAACATCTTTATCAATGACCTGGATGTAAGACTAGGGAGCAGACTGATAAGATCTGCAGATGACACAAAGCTGTAGGGGTTGCCAACACTTTGGGAGAATGCAGCTAAAACTCAGAGGGACCTCGATAAATTGGAGAACTAGGCTGTAGATGACACAATGAAATTCATCAAGGGAAATGGAAGGTACTCCACTTAGAGAAGAAAAACCAAATGCACAAATACAGGATTGGGAAGAACTGGCTTGGCAGCAGCACTGCTGAAAAGGATCTGGGAGTTATGGCATATCACAGCCTTGACATGAGTCAGCAATGTGACACTGTTGCAAAAAAACTCAACAAATGCAATTTTAGATTACATTAACAGACACAGAGCATACAAGTCACGGGAAATGACAGTACTGCTCTACTCGGTACTGGCTAGGCCTCAGCTGGAGGACTGTGTCCAGTTTTGGTCACCAATGTATAGAAAGGCTGTAGAGAAAGGATCCAGAGACGAGGGATGCAGATGATCAAAGGGATGGAATGGAACCCCTAGGGGCACAGCCTGAAGGAACTGGGTTTGGTTAGTTTGGAAAAGAAATTGGCAGGGTGGGAGGGGACATTATCGTGGTTTTCAAATACTGGAAAGGCTGCCATAAAGAAGATTGTTCTCTCTCACCCCAGAGGGCAGGACGAGGGACAACTGTGAGCAGTTGGACAATGGACCAGACGCCCATGGAGGTCATGAAAGCACCTTCACTGGAGGGTTTCGAGAGGAGGCTGGACAGTATTTCTCTAGGATGAGTTAGACCAAAGAAATCCTGCATCTTGGCAGGGATTCGACTAGGTGACCCCTGCGGTCCATTCTCACCCTGTGGGTCTGTGATTCCAGGATTCGCTAAAAAATCCTGAAATTTAATGTGAAGGTCATGACATCGGCAACCCCCCCATCCGAAATTCACTTATAAATTCTGAGATTAGAGATTTCCTCTAAGAATCATGTGATTGGCTGAAAAAGGTTTCAAAATCCTGAGATTGGCTTTTAAAATCCACAGATTTGTGCTTTGCCTCCAAACACCCCGTTGTTTGCAGCCCGTTGGCTCAGCCCCCCCCCCCCCCCCAGTGATGGTGTCGCCCCCACATGGTGAGGGGCTGGTTCTGCAGGGACCCAGTGGAACTGGATGTGGGTAAATCATCCCGGGGGTGTGTGCTGCAGAGAGCTCATGGCTTCCCCCTCTGCAAACAGGGTGGGGCGCTAATGCTGCCCTCCCTGCCCCACAGCTGCCTTAGCCCCTCCCCCACTCCACCCTGCTCCTTCTGCAGCTGGGACTCTCCTCCTTGTCAGTGTTACGGACCCTCCATCCTCTTCATTCTTGTGAGAATGGTAGGGACCACTCCCTCCTTTCCCCTCCTCGCATGTGAGTTGGGCCACTCACACCTTCCCCCTGTCTTTACCTGTTAAAATGGTATGGGCCTCTCACTCCTGCCTCCCTCTCCCCCATCCACTGCTGTGGGCTGGGCAGGTCTCAGCTTGGATTCCCGCATGGCCCATGCACCATCCCCTGCCAGAGCAGGGTGGGATGGGCCCCATTGCCCAGGGCTGGAGGGGAAGTTGGACAGTGGGGGACTCCACCGGCCCCGAGAGATCCAGACTCCATCGGCATCCCTGGGGGGATGCCCTGCCCCCACAGAGTATCTGGGAGCCCCAGGGGGTCTGTACCCCCCCACACTTTGTGCTGACCCAACACCATGGGGAGCAATGGAGTGAGCGCAATTGTACTATGGGTGATGCCCTCAGGTGTTCTCGGGAAGGAGGCTGAGAGATGAGAGCTGGGGAACCCCCGTTCTACATGGCCCCCTGAGCCGATGCCTCCAGTGTGGTCCCCATGGTGGAGGAGCCCTGGGGCAGGACTCTGCTCGGACTTGAGGAGCGCAAGCAGAGCTGTGGGGGAGCAGAGCCCAGGGCTGGGATAGCAAGGGGCTGCGGGTCGGGATTGAGGGGCACCCCAGTCTCCACAGACCTTCCAGCTCCCTCACCCCTATTTCCACTCACCCCTAGACCTGCAGGGGGGGCTCAGCTCCTGGCTCTCCGACCTTGCAGTCCAGGTTCCCCAGGCTTTGTGACTCAGAGCGTGGGGAAGCAGCATGCACAGGAACCTGAAAGCAGAAGTGGGCGCTGGCAGGGGCCATTGGGGGGAGATGCTTTCTCAGAAACCCCAGAATCAGCATCCTGCCATCTTCCCCTCCCTGTGGCAGGGGCTGCCTGAGGCTTCCCTGCAACAGGGGCAGGCTGCATATTGCTTGTGGGGATGGAACCCAGGAGTCCAGACTCTGAGCCCCCCGAACCCCCACTCCCCTCCCAGAGCTGGGATACAACCCAGGAGTCCTTGCTTCCAGCCCCACTACTCTAACCTGCCAGACTCCCCTCACCTCCAAGAGCCAGGGATAGAACCCAGTAGTGGTGGGTTGCCCAGCCCCTGCATCGGCTCTAACCCTTTATTACTGCTATCTCCAGTTACAAAACCATATTTTACAACTAGCAGTTTGCACCTCTTATCATATTGTACATGCTGCAGATACTAATCACTTACCTGGAGCTGAGATGCGTTCGCCTCTGGGGTGGGGCGGCTGCAAAGAGCCCACTGGCGGCTGCTCAGAGAATTCTTCCTAAATACTAAAGCCTAAAATATTGAATTAACTTTAGGAAAAACGAAGCAATATGCACAGATCCATGTCGAAATCATTGTCATTCATGTATTTAGGGGGTTTTGCCGACTCAATAATAAAAATAATGTTCAGTTCACTCTATTCTTTCCTGGACATATACAGACTAGAAACACAAATAAGGTGCTTTGAACGTTCCTGTCTTTTGTTGTTGTTACTATTTTTTCCCATGGGTGTTCCAGCCCGGGGGCACCCACAGAGTCGGCCCCTGAGCTTTTCACAGCCTCCCAACTAGCTCCTAAGTCTGCTGTGAAAAGGGACAAACATACACGGATCCTTTTTTCCAGCAGACTTACTCAGCCCTGGAAGTGCAGGGGACAAATTAAGCCCCGGATGGGGAGGTGGGTAGGGAGGCAGTGGGGGCCAGGGGTGATATGGGGATAAGCCTGGGGCCAGAACCTACTGCTGCATGGCCAGGATCAAGGGCCAGAGCCCTCCACTGTGTGGCCAGGAGAAAGAGCCCAAAACCCATGGGACGGGGCCCAGGGACAGACCCCGGGGCCCGGAGTTAGAGCCCAAAACCCCACAGCTGGAGCCCACCACCCCAGGGCTGAAGACCGACTCCACCACCCCTGGGAAGGTGGGGAACTCATTTGCCTCTGCTCCTCCAGTGTTTGTGTCTCCAGAGGGGCAGGGCCAAACCCCTGCTGGTGGACTCAGGGGAGGGGCCTCTGCTTTGACCCCCCAATAACCACCCAGGAGGCTCTGGCCGCAGGAAAAGCCGCATTTGAGAAACACGGCCCTAGAATGTCTTGCTCAACCTGGATCCACTGGCTGGAGATCTCGGTGCCATCAACGCAAGGAGAGAGATTGTCACAGATACAGGCCAGCTCCCACGGACAGACGGCTTCTGATCCCACTATGGGGGGGACTGGCTGTGGGATGGGGGAATTGGGACATGGGTATTTCGCCTCTGGAGTCTCTTACCAGGGGAAACGTCAGCAGATCGGAACTGGTCCATTGAGCGCAGATGTTTGTTTTCTGTCTCTCGGTTCCTCAAACACCTCCCAGGTCCCGGGTCACTGAGGATTCCCTAGTGATGAGAGATGGGTCAGTGGGTCTCAGGAGAGGCAGCTGGATTCCAGAGGTCGCTGTCTCCAGCCTTTGATTTAAGAGCTGAGATGCCGCTGAATCTGGGGTGGGGCACAGGGGTTGTTTTTTTAAGGGCTCTGTCACCCTGTGCTGAGCTGCAGAAGTGTCTGGGAAAAACCTATAACTAAAAGAAACGCAGCACCCCCTAGATGCATTGAGGCCAGCCCTGATGGCCAGGCCCTCCTGAGACTCCCACTCTGGCCCGCTCTCCCAGCCAGACCCTGGCCCACTCTGCCCCAGGCCAGCGGCACATCAGCTCTGTGCCCCTGCATGTGGGCATCAGTGGCTGTGCTGGGAGGCTGGTTGCTAAGCAGATCTCGTACAACAGGAAGTTTTCAGTCGGTGAGTTTGCTCCACCTCCAGTGATCAGCCCCAGTTTGGGGCTGGGCAAGAGCCGTGGAGAGCAGCTGAGCGGGTGTGATGAAGCAGGATTTTTTGTTTTATTTTTTCAATGGTTTGCATGCAGAGGGGGTGGGACCCAGTTTCCCTGGGTGTTACTGGTTTAGCGAGGTGGTGGGAGAGGGAGTTTGATGTTACAGGGAGCCAGCAAATGGCCTGGAGAATGGATACCCCAGCAACTGGTGACCGGGAGGCCCAGCTCGGGAGTCACAGCCGGTTCTGGCCATTGGGAGGACAATGGGCTTTGGAGAGAGAACCCTGGTGACCTGACCAGCTGGTTCCATCCAGAGGGGAAACAAAGGACAGATAGATTCATAGATTCATAGACTTTAAGGTCAGAAGGGACTATTATGATCGTCTAATCTGACCTCCTGCACAATGCCGGCCACAGAATCTCACCCACCCATTCCTGTAATAAACCCCTAACCTATGTCTGAGCTATTGAAGTCCTCAAATCATGGTTTAAAGACGTAAAGGTGCAGAGAATCCTCCAGCAAGTGACTCGTGCCCCATGCTGCAGAGGAAGGTGAAAAACCCCTAGGGCCACTGCCAATCTGCCCTGGGGGAAAATTCCTTCCCGACCCCAAATATGGCAATCAGTTAAACCCTGAGCATGTGGGCAAGACTCACCAGCCAGCACCCAGGAAAGAATTCTCTGTAGTAACTCAGATCCCACCCCATCTAACATCCCATCACAGGCCATTGGGTGTATTTACCGCTAATAGTCACAGATCAATTAATTGTCAAAATTAGGCTATCCCATTTTGAAGCCAGATATGTCTTTTGCCCCACTGCTACCCTTGGAAGACAATTCCAGAACTTCACTCCTCTGATGGTTAGAAACCTTCATCTAATTTCAAGTCTAAACTTCCTGATGGCCAGTTTATATCCATTTGTTCTTCTGTCCACATTGGTTCTGAGCTTAAATAATTCCTCTCCCTCACTGGTATTTATCCCTCTGATATATTTATAGAGAGCAATCATATCTCCCCTCAGCCTTCTTTGGGTTAGGCTAAACATGCCAAACTCTTAGAGTCTCCTTTCATAAGAAAGGTTTTTCATTCCTCGGATCATCCTAGTAGCCCTTCTCTGTATCTGTTCCAGTTTGAATTCATCCTTATTACACATGGGAGACCAAAACTGCACACAGTATTCCAGATGAGGTCTCACCAGTGCCTTGTATAACGGTACTAACACCTCCTTATCTTTACTGGAAATACCTCGCTAGATGCATCCCAAGACCGCATTAGCTTTTTTCACGGCCACATCACATTGGCGGCTCATAGTCATCCTGTGATCAACCAATACTGCGAGATCCTTCTCCTCCTCTGTTACTTCCAACTGATGCGTCCCCAATTTATAACCAAAATTCTTGTTATTAATCCCTAAATGCATGACCTTGCACTTTTCACTATTAAATTTCACCCTATTTCTACTACTCCAGTTTACAAGGCCATCCAGATCTTCCTGTATGATATTCCGGTCCCTCTCTGTATTGGCAATACCTCCCAGCTTTGTGTCATCCGCAAACTTTATCAGCACACTGCCAGTTTTTGTGCCAAGGTCAGTAATAAGAAGATTAAATAAGATTGGTCCCAAAACCAATCCCTGAGGAACTCCACTAGTAACCTCCCTCCAGTCAGACAGTTCACCTTTCAGTATGACCCGTTGTAGTCTCCCCTTTAACCAGTTCCTTAGCCACCTTTCAATTTTCATATTGATCCCCATCTTTTCCAGTTTAACTAATAATAATAATGCCATTCGTTATTGGAACTCATTTACAAAACTTTTCTTAACATTACATGAATATATTGTCTCATACTATAGAATTAGAATTTATAATCCCTATTCCACGATGAGATATTTTGGGGCTATAATGTATTTTAATTAAAACAATTTTTAGATAGATTTTTTCCTCAAAAAGCATTTTATCAAAAATAATTCAATTTAAATAAAAAAAATCCGATTTTTTTATTTTTTTTAAATCATTGATTTTTATCCATCCTGTTTTGTATTTTAAGCAAATACATAGCTGTGGGTGAGAAAGATGGTAAAGTTAAGTTTTGTAAAATGTGTTTTCCCCCAATCAGGCATGTGCATCTGTGACAAAGTGGGGGGTTTTCTTGTTTTCTGTGGAGTTTCAAGGGTTTGCATGCGGAGGGGGTGGGACTCAGTTTCCCTGGGTGTTACTGGTTTAACGAGGTGAGGGGAGAGGGAGTGTGTTTTGCAGAGGACCGGAGAGAGGACGTGGGGACCCAGCCGGTGGCCGGGAGGATGGATACCCCAACGACCGGTGACCTGGCGACCTGGTGACCCAGAGGCCCAGCTGAGGAGACGCAGCCGGTTCTGGCCAGTGAGAGGACAATGGGCTGCAGAGTGAGGACCCAGTGACCTAACCAGCCGGTTCCAGCCAGAGGGAGAAGCAGGAGAGGAGGCCCCGGTTTACGACCCTGTTTACCTGGAGGGAAGACAATGGACAGAGGCGGGGCCTGGGGCCGGGGATCTCGGATGCCCAGCGGCGAGCAGGGGGGCTCTGGGCTGGAGAGGGGAAGCAGGCTGAGCCCACCTGGATGCAGGGAGACTGGGATGTGCTGGGCTGAGGGAGGCCAGGCCTGAGGGTCAGAGAGTTTCCTGTGCTGTGTTCAACTCTCAATAAACCCTTCTGTTTTACACTGGCTGAGAGTCACTCCGGTCTAGAGAACAGGGTTGCATCAACCCCTTCGGGGGTGGAGGCCCCGGGGGGTCCAGAGCGAGGGGACTCCCTGAGGGGGCCCACGGCAGAGACAGACGTGCTAAGGCTCAGAGAGGTGCGGCTCTAGGAGGTGGAGGGGCCGGACCCCGAGAGAGAGTGGACCCCCGAGAAGGGCTGTCTCACTAAAAGGGGCACCCCCCACGGACCGCACGGGGCCAAGAGTGGGCACGACCTGTGAGTCCGTGACAGCATCTCTCCTGA
>NW_020693841.1:0-43813 GCF_002925995.2 Terrapene triunguis
ATATAAGAAGAAACCCCCAACACCTTACAAGAGGCTGTATCTCGCTGCTCACCCGAGAAGATGCACCACAAGATAAAGCAAAGACAATGTAACAAGAGCATGACTGCTGATGACCTGAAAGTGTAACAGGCCCAATTCTCCTCATTCACTCATAAGAACAGCCACTCTGGGGCAGTGCCCTTAGCTCCCATTGAAGCAGACACCATGGCAGAAGCGCTGCTGACCATTTACAGCCAAGAGGGGTTCCCCAAGGAAGTCTTGACAGACCAAGGGTCCAACTTCATGTCAGCCCTGCTCCGGTGCTTGTGGGAGAAATGTGGGGTCCGGCACAGCTGGGCCTCAGCGTCTCACCCCTAATCCAACGGGCTGGTGGAGAGGTTCAACGGAACGCTAAAAATGATGCTAAAAACATTTATGAACCAGCACCCGCAGGATTGGGACAAGTACTTACCTCACCTGCTGTTCGTGTACAGGGAAGTGCCCCAGGAGTCTACCAGGTTTTTGCCTTTCAAACTGTTATATGGCAGGAGGTTAAGGGGGCCCCTAGACCTGGTGAGAGACGAATGGGAGGGGAAGGCTACTCCCGATGGAGAGTCAGTGATGGAGTATGTCCTGCCTTTCCGGGAAAGATTTGCTGAACTCATGGGCCTGGCCAGGGAGAATCTGGCCAGAGCCCAGAGGAAGTAGAACGTCAGGTATGACCGCACAGCGTGGGCCCGCGCCTTTGCCACCAGGGATCAGGTGATGGTTCTCATCCCCGTGAGGAAAAACAAACTACAGGCCGTCTGGGAAGGTCCTTTCAAGGTTGTCAAGCAACTAAATGAGATAAACTATGTGGTGGAGCTGTCTACTCGGGCACACCACCACCGGGTGTACCATGTGAATATGATGAAGCCATATTATGACAAGGGGAATGTGGTGTTGGCCATGTATAGACATTGGGAGGAGCAGGGAGATGACCCTTTAGTAGATCTGTTCCCTGGGACAAGAGCTGGTTCCCCCCTGGAAACAATTCCCCTCTCAGATCAGCTGACCCCTGCCCAGCAAGCTGAGATCAGAGGGGTGCTGCATCTGTACCGACAGCTGTTTTCCAACCAGTCTGGATGCACTAATCTGACTGTCCACCGGGTGGAGACAGGATCGCACCCGCCGATAAGATGATCCCCTTTCCAAGTCACAGGGAAAACTGCTCAGGACCTGGAAAGAGAGGTCAGGGACATGCTGGCTTTGGGGGTGATCCAGCCATCTTCCAGCCCTTGGGCCTCGCCGGTGGTGCTGGTCCCCAAAAAGGACGGGTCAATCCGGTTCTGTATTGGAAGCTCAATACCATCACTGTATCTGATGCCTACTCCATGCCCAGGCCTGACGAGCTCCTAGACAAGCTTGGGGGAGGTTGCTACCTTACCACCATGGATCTTACAAAGGGCTACTGGCAAGTGCCACTGGATGCAGATGCCAGGCTGAAATTGGCCTTTATCACCCCTCTGGGGCTCTATGAGTTCCTCACCCTGCCTTCTGGCCTCAAGGGAGCGCCGGCCACCTTCCAGTGCCAGATGGATCAGCTACTGAAGGGGATGGAAAGTTTTGCCGTGGCGTATATTGATGACATCTGTGTCTTTAGCCAGACCTGGGAGGGCCATGTGTCCCAGGTTAGACAAGTGCTGGACCGACTCCAGAGGCTGGGCTGACCATAAAAGCGGAGAAGTGCAAGGTGGGGATGGCTGAAGTATCCTACCTAGGTCACTGGGTGGGGAGCGGCTGCCTAAAGCCGGAACCAGCCAAAGTGGAGGTGATCAGAGACTGGCCCATTCCCCAAACCAAAAAGCAGGCCAAGCCTTTATTGGGATGGTGGGGTACTATCGAAGATTCATGCCCCACTTTAGCACCATAGCCGCCCCCCATCTCTGAGCTGTGCAAGAAGGGGAAGCCAGACAAGGTGGTCTGGACCGAGGAGTGCCAGGAGGCTCTCGGGGCGCTGAAGGAGGCTCTAGTCAGTGGCCCAGTTCTGGCAAACCCAGACTTTGACAAGCCCTTTATGGTGTTCACCGATGACTCAGACATGGGACTGGGGTGGCGGTGTTAATGCAGGATGATGAAAAGGGGGAGAGACACCCCATCATGTACCTGAGAAGAAGTTGCTACCCCGGGAGCAAAACTACGTGGCCATCGAGAAGGAAAGCCTGGCCATGGTGTGGGCCCTTAAGAAACTAGAGCCATATCTATTTGGGCAACACTTCACCGTGTACACCGACCACTCTCCCCTGACCTGGCTACACCAGATGAAAGGAGTCAACGCCAAGCTCCTGAGGTGGAGCCTGCTCCTGCAGGATTATGATATGGATGTGGTCCATGTGAAGAGAAGTGCCAACATGATAGAGGATGCGTTGTGCTGGAGAGGGGGCCCTGAACTTCCCCAGGTCACTGGTCAGAGTGACCCCGCTCAGTTCAGTCTCGAAGGGGGGAGAGATGTGACGCAGTAGGGAGCGGGGCGGATTGACATGGGAATGTCGTCTAGTTTTACTGGGACTGTCTGCACTGGGGATTGACCTGGGAATGTTGTCTAGTTTTACTGGGACTGTCTGCATTGGGGATGGGAGAGCAGGGGGTGACTTTACTTGAGGGACGATACCTGAGCCTGTAAACTAAGCCAGGAGGGGGGTTGGGACCAGGTGACACCTTTGCCTGGAAAACTGGACAAAGGCTGGAGGAGGAGCTGGGGGGAGGCTGGGGGAGGCGGCCGGAGGGGGTTTCAGTTTGGAGCTGGCTGGGGAAACGGAGGGAACCCCGGGACTGGGGTCTAAGCTCCCTGCCCCCCAGAGGGACCTGACTGAGGGGTCCTGGTTGTACCTACAAGCTCTGTTTGGACTGTGCTCCTGTCATCTAATAAACCTTCCATTTTACTGGCTGGCTGAGAGTCCCGGTGAATCACAGGAAGAGGGGTGCAGGGCCCTGACTCCCCCACACTCCCTGACAAACCGTAAGTTCCATTTTTTTTTAGGTTTATACATTGATATTTTTTAAGGGTTTTAAGATTTGGCTAGCGTTTTTTTTTTATACCGTTTTATGAGGATCACCGGATCACGGGTAGGAATTTATGATTGGTTGGTGGGGAGTGAATTATTTTTAAAATATTGGCTTAAGAAGAAGGCTGCAAAGTTTTTTATGATTGTTCTAATTATTTGGGCACTAAAAGTTCCCAGCAGCAGGTCAAGCCAGACCGTACCCTGGAGTTTCATTTTTTGTGGATTAAAATTGTGGTGGTTAAGCAGCGCCTCATGCTCAGGTTCCAGGATGTTGTTTTTTGCAAAGAATTTAAACATTATTATTTATAACATAATCAGTTTAATTTATGAAACATGTATTTATTTTAGTTTTGATTTGTTTTCGATACGGTACAGCAGTGGGCTAAGGCGGTTCACTATGGAGTAAGGGCCTATTTACTTTGATTCCAGTGAGTGACCCATTTTACCCATTTTAAGGTACATGATTTTGTCCCCTATTTTTTACAGGGCTGCCTTTGTGGGCTTTTGTTTCTGAATGTTGTTGTTTATGTGTTCGATGGCCTGATGAACCCTATACTGGAGGGTGGTTTTATTGTTTGTAACTGTTTGAGCCATTGAAAATAGTCATGCTGGGTTATATTAGAGCTTTTTTTTTTGACCCTATACCAGGTAACTAGGATCAATTATTCGGTGCATTGGATGTCCAAACAGAATTTGGAAGGGTTGAATTTTTGTTCTTAGTTTATTACTGCTGCGCATGGCAGCCAAAATGAGAGGCAGTTTATCCATCCAGTCTTTTTCGGTGTGATTTACTACCTTTTGGAGCACTTTTTTAATAGTGCCATGTATGCACTTTACTTGGCCTGAGGACAGAGGCTGGAATGGTATATGGAGCTTTGGTTTAATTTTTAAGGCTTGTATTATTATTGTCAAGATTTTTTTATAAAGGCTTTTCCATTGTCAGAATCTAATATTTTGGGGGTGCCATATTTACCTACTACCTTATTAAAGAACTTTTTGGCCACCACCTTGGTGCTGTTATTTTTAGTGGGAAATGCCTTTACCCATTTCGAAAAGGAATTAATTATTACCAATAAATACTGGAATTCTTTTTTTGTACTTTTTGGCAATTTATTAATCAAATCAATTTGAACCCTGTGCCACGGCCCAAGCCTTCATTGGTGCATCATGGGTTGCCAGTGCAGAGGACGAGCCTTGTCCTGAGCGCACCGCACACAATTTCACACCCATGTTTTAATATTATTTTATACACTTTTATTTTGCTACTTGCTTTAGACTTCTTAATGTTTTTTTCCCCACTTTTTTATGCATAAACTGATGGGAACTCCTGTAAATCTATTCCCATTTTTTTGAATATGCAGTATCCTTTTTATTTGCTGCTTTTTACCTGTTTCTATACCAATGATGTATTTAAAACTGTATTCCCGTTACACAAAAATCACTGTCAGCATAAATATACACGGGCCGTGGGGAATTTTCATATTGCCTCAAAACCTGATAAATTGCGTGGAACTCGGCATGCTGAGCCGATCCACGGTCTAAATGTCCCTGAATGACTTCCTCTTCTAAGTTAATGGCAGCATATTTTCTACATTTTTTAAAAATTATTATTGCACTTTTGTCGGTAAGCCAGACGTGCTTTTTTGACCCACGGTATTTAATTTTTCCAGTGGGTGTGCCTTTACCAAGGCAATTCTTTTCTCCACAGTTACCTGTGGACATGTATGTCTGTTCCCTTTTTTAATTAGGGCATGTGTTATCATGTCTGGCTTGGACACTGTTTTTGTGGTTATTTTTTTGTTAACTAAAATAAGCGTCCATTGGGCCATTCGGGTGTTTGAGACTTTCCCTCCCATCAATCTCTCTGACAAAATGTACTTGAGAGGAGTGTGGGTGCTTTGGATAGTAACAGGGGCTGTTCCTTTGAGCGGCTCAAAAGATTGTACTGCCCAGACGGCTGCTAGACACTCGCATTCACAGGGGTCAAAGTTTATTTCTGCTCCTTGTAATTTCCTGGATTCATATGCTACCAGCACTAGCCTTCCCTCCTCATTGTTTTGTAATAGTGTGGCAGCCAAGGCCATGTTATTAGCCGCAAACGAGTAACCAAAGGCTGATTCATCAGGGAAATGCCGGGCTGGGGCTGTGAGAGCCTCTGTTTTAGCAGGGTTCAAGCAGAGTCCTGCTCTTTTCCCCATTCCCATCCTGTCTTATTCTTTAGCAGTTTCCACAAGGGGTGAGTGATTTCAGCATATTTATAAATGTGCGGTCTGAGAAAATTGAATCCTCCTAGCAGTACTTTTAAAGAGTGGGCATCATAGAATCATAGAATCTCAGGGCTGGAAGGGACCTCAGGAGATCATCTAGTCCAACCCCCTGCTCAGTAGGGATTGGCATTTCTACCAGTGCCCTGACCTTCCTCTGATCTACCTGTCTCCTTTCTTGCAGGGGCGGCTCCAGGCACTAGCACACCAAGCGGGTGCCTGGGGCCGCAAGCCGCAGGGGCTGGCCTGCTGGTTGTCGTGAGGGCGGGAGTCAGGCTGTCTTCGGAGGAATGCCTGTGGGAGGTCCGCTGGTCCCGCGGCTTCGGCGGCAATTCGGCGGTGGGTACGCGGAAGGCGCGGGACCAGCAGACCTCCCGCAGGCGTGCCGCCGAAGGCAGCCTCACTGCTGTGCTTGGGGAGGCAAAATACATAGAGCCACCCCTGCCAAGAGGAAATGAAGGCACGCTTGTTTATAAGAAGGGAAGTCCTGACATTTAAAATTCAGGTGTTGTCTAATTTAGGATGGGACTTTCACAGAAGGATTAAGGGAACATTGGGTTCTATATTATTCAGTAGAAGCCGTGTTCTGTGTCCTTCCTGCCTCCGGTCTCTCTCCAGCCCAGGGTCTTGTTCTCCTTCTGCATCAGCCTCTCGCTGAGTGACTCCAGTGACCCCCATCTTAGAACCCTGAGTCACGTGACTATCCCCATTGACCTGAGTGCCAGCGCTGGGCTGAGTGATGTCATCAAGGGCTGAGGGGCGGGGTCTGTTATCTCCATGGTTACATCTTGTGGGTTGAGATGTCTCAGCAACACCCATTGTTACCAGCTGAGACTCGGGGCTGTGATTTACTGATGTCAGTTGGGTGAAAACAATCCCTGAGTCCCTTTGGAAAGTCCCGGTGGTGTCACATTCCCAGGCTCAGTGGAGTGGGGTTTATTCAGGCGCTGGGTGATCTCTGCCCACAGCCCCGCCCGGACTCTGAATGGCCCATTTCCATATCCCAGCCTCCATCTCTCTGTGCCTCAGTCTCCCCTCTCTGAACCAGGGCCTGGGATAGTTCCCAGCCTCCCGGCGGCATTGTGGGGATAAAGGCAATAACCGCTTGTGAAGGGCGGAGATGCCCCGGTGAGGGGCCCCACATGGGTTATAATGAACTAATCACCTTCCGCTGCATTAAGGCGATAAATGTCCCAGTTTGCTGAAAGGACCAGAGCCTCCCTGGTATAAATCCGGAGTAACTCGAGTCTAGCGGAAGCAGTTGCGGTGACTTTACACTAGTGGAGGATTTGGCCCCTCAAGCAATTTGCTCCATCCATTGGGTCTGATGCAAACCCCAATGCGCTTGTCCCCTTTACACTGACAGACGCTGTCCTGTGAGTCTGACACAGAGACAGGCCCGGGAGAGCCAACGTGCCAGGTCTGCGAGGGGAGAGCGACTCAGAACAGGACTCACTCCGGATTGGGGTTCACAGATGAAGCAAGGGATCTCTGCAGTGCAGTCCCAGCGGGACTCTGGGCAGTAAGGGGAGACACGTTGCCTGGGAACGGAAGGGTTAAAATTGACAGGAGGTTTGTGTTACATTCACCCGGTTGCCGGGTCTCCTATCCGAGCCCAGAGCGGTGTGTGTGTCACTGCTGCCCCCGCGCAGCTGCGGGGAGAAGGGCGATTCCGCAACTTGAGTTTTTGCATGATCACAAATCGGTTTTGTTTCACTGTGTCCCGCACAGTAATAGCGGGCGTGTCCTCGGGCTTCAGGCCGGTCATTTGCAGATACAGCTCACTCTTGGGATTATCCCTGGAGATGGTGAATCGGCCTTTCACTGAATCAAGGTAGTGTATAGTAACCCCACCGTTACTTATATAACTGACCCATTCTAGTCCCTTGCCAGGAGCCTGTCGGACCCAGCTCATGTAGTAGCTGCTGAAGTCGAACCCGGAGGCTTTGCAGGAGAGGCGGAGAGAGTCTCCGGGCTTTTTCACATCCCCTCCGGACTCCACCAGCTGGACCTGGGACCAGACACCTGAGAATAAAGACAGGCCATTAATATCAGTATAAAAACAGCGCTAACACAATATTCTTCTAACTCAGCCAGTTATTCAGAGGAGGAAAATACCTTCCAAAGCTGCTACAGCGAAAATTACAAGGAGCAAAAATCCCATTTTCCCTGCTGTTGGGGGGGAAAGTTCCCAGGGGACTGGCTGGTCACTGCACAGACCCAGGGGCTGCAGATTGTGTCACCGGGTGCAGCCTGGGCAGAGAGAGGCACAGATTTTAAACAGGAAACTGTCAACCCTATTTGCATATCCCCCTCCTTATGACACATAAAACCTCGTCACTTAAGGAGCCCAATTTACTTGCCTGGGGATTCCGAAAGTGGCACAGGGAAGCGAGGAAGGATCATTCAGGCGGCATGGCGCCCACCTGGGACCCCGCATGCCCAGGCTCGGTTCCCTGCCCTGTCCCAGACTTCCTGTGTCACTCGGGGGCAAGTCACCTGGGGCTGGATTTTTCTAAGTATTAACGCCTCAAGTGGGATTTTCTAAAGCACCACAGCGCCCAACTCCCAGAGGTGCACCTCAGTTCTTAGGCTGTGAAATGGGGATAATGGGACTTTCCTGCCTCACCGGGGTGTAGAGTGGATAGATGCAATAAAAAGTATGAGGTGCTCAGATATGGTGGTGACTGAGGGAGGGGGGACGTGTGTATCTAAGGCAAAAAAAATCTATTACTCTGGGTGTGATGCAAAGATCACTGACATGAATGGAATGAGTACAGCCTCCCTTGCCTTCATTTGGCCTTGGGCCATTCCCCAATGTCAACTGATGGATATTCCTTCCCATGAGAAAACAGCTGGTCGGGTGACATGATTAACCTGGGGGAAAATGTCTAGTATAAGGAAAGCAGCTTGCATTAGTTTAGAGCCTGACACAAAACCCTTCACAACTCAATGGAAACCATCCCGTTTAGTGCAATGTGAGCTGTGTCAGGCCTTGTGTTCATAACCCTGAGGCCGCAAAGTTGTCAGTTGCTCCTTGAAATGTCAATTGTAAATGTCTTCAGCAGAGGCAATGGACTCATCACTAGAACAGAGCTAATTAGATGAAGAGGATGCTTCCTTCAGAGGATCAGCAGCTGTGATTGAAGCAGAAAACTCTCGGAGCGATCAGATTAGTAGAAGAGTCCTGGGCAGATTCATTGGTGTGGGTAAAATACCAAATCCGACTGATTATAACGAGACTATTGACGGGATTGAGCAGTGTTCCCCAACGCGGTGCCCGCGGGTGCCATGGTGCCCGCCGGGGCATTTATGTGCATCCGCCTAGTGCCCAGCAGGGGAGAGAAGCCGTGGCCCCATGCCTGACAAGGACAGAGAACTCCGGGGCTGCGGGCGAAAAATTGTTGGCGCCCGCCACACTCTTCTGAAAACATGAATGTGCTACTGGCCTCAATAAGGTTGGGGAGCACTGGGATTGAGGAATGAAGGATCTTGCCCAATATTAGTGAGGTCCTGGGGCCTGGGTCTCAGCCTGTCAAAGACTCAATATCATTTCTGCAGGAGCTGGGTGAGATAATCACAGTAGAGATGATGGTGATAGTAAAATCTATTTCCTATTCAGTGGTTTTCATCCACACATTTCAGAGCATTTTACAAAGGAGATAAGCATCATTATCCCCAATTTTTGCCCAAGGGGAAACTGAGGCATGTGGCAGTGAAGTGACTTGCCCAAGATCACAGAGGAAATAAGTGGCAGACCGGGAAATAAATTCCCAGCCATGCTGCATCTCTGTTTGGTGCTGAGCACTATGGGAAAGAGATCTACAGACACCCGCCATGCACCTCGCAGTAATGGGTAGGTAAAGGCAGGTGACCAGCTCTCTAAACTGCTTGAACTGGTCACTCCGTGTTAGGTCAGATTCTGTTCTCAGTTAGGCACTAGAAATCTTGAATAATTCAGTTTAGTGCAGGGGCTGGGTTCCGGATTTAGGACAGGGTAACTAAGAGCAGAATTTGCTAAGTCTTTTCAAATTCAGGGTCTGCACCTTTCATACACTAAGGGTACGTCTACACCCAGCCGCTAGTTCGGCGGCTGGAAATCAAAGTTCTGGGTTCGACTTATCGCGTCTTGTCTGGACGCGATAAGTCGAACCAGGAAGTGCTCGCCGTCGACTGCGGTACTCCAGCTAGACGAGAGGAGTACCGCGGAGTCAACGGGGGAGCCTGCCTGCCGTGTGTGGACCGAGGTAAGTTCGATCTAAGGTACTTCGAACTTCAGCTACAGTTGCATACCTTAGTTCGATTTGGGGGTTTAGTGTAGACCAAGCCTTAGAAATTGTCTGAAAGCTTTTTCTGTGTGTATTTTCATGTGTACATAGTTTGTGAGTGCTTGAAGTTACTGATGTAGGTTTTCAGGGAGCTTGTGTGATTGTGTGTAGGTGTTGGTATGGGTGGGTGAAGACCTACATGTGTGTGATTCAGGGCTGGCTCTGGCTTTTTTGCCGCCCAAGGCAAAAAAGCCTCCGCCCCCCCCCGGGGGGGGGGCGGCCAGAGCACCGGGGGGAGGGCGGCGAGCCCGGCTGTGGCCCCGCTCTCCCCGGGGGCCGGAGCGCCGCGCCGCCCCCCTCCAGGTGCCGCCCCAAGCACCAGCTTGGGTGCTTGGTGCCTGGAGCCGGCCCTGTGTGATTGCATGTGAGTGTTTTTGTGTTCATATCTGTTTGTATATATTTTTGTGTTTGCAAACATGTGTTTGTGTGTATACTTGTGGTGTGTCTGTGTTCCTGTGTTTACGTGTTGAGATGTGTTGCTGTGTTTGTGTTTGTGTTTCTGTTTTTCTGTCTCTGGTGCAGAAAAGGGGTCAGACGAGCTCTTAGCATGGCAGTGTCTGATGTTCAGAGGAATTCCAGGGTGAATAATTAAAATCCATTTAGAAATGCTGCTGCCCTGCACATATTTATGATCCGGGGACCTGCATTTCTTCCCCTTACCAGTGTCTCCGATGCTCCCATCACCGTGTTTCTTCCTGTCTGTGTCTGGTCAGCGCCCCTAGCCAGCGAACCGCCTCTGCTGCAGCTGCCAGGAAGGTTTTTTCTGAGCCCAGACTGGCTTCCCCTCACTGGGTGTGTCAGTGTCTCTACATGGCGGTGCCCTCGGCTTTCAGGCTGTTCATGTGCAAGCAGAAAGTGGTGCTGTCCTTGAAGGCTGTAGATCTCCCCTGCATGGAGGAGGCGTAACTCTGGAGGAATCATAGTACCTGGCCAGCCACTCCAACCCCTTCCCAGGCTCCCGTCTGACCACCAGAACAAGTCACAGGGTACCCCCAATGATGCTATTCATCATTGGGTATTTATGTGTATTTGCTTACAGGTATTAAACAACTTCCATAACTAATGGACTCCCTGCCCTGCACACTTTCTCACGTGTATGGGCCTCATCAAACAACGCCTGTCCATCCGGTCTGAGAACCTAGGGCCGTGTCACATAATGGATCTCTCACCCACCCAACTCCCTCTCTCTGTATAATTCAATTAATTTATCTGTATTTAAATAGGAACCCTCCCCTGTCTCCCCCCCCCGAGTGATTTCCATGCATATTTCACCCAGGGAGGTTGCGAGTTGAAAGGGGGTGTCAGCAGGTGCCCCAGGTAGATGGGCTCACTCTATCCAGGCCACAAATGGGCAGCTCCTCGGTACTAGCTGTTGATGTTTTACCAGATGATGTTACTGGAGATGTTCCATAGATCAGACTTGCCCCAGGAAAGGACTAAATTCAGGTTTTGTCTCCCAGAAATGTGTGAACTGAATGGTAAATGCAAACTAATGTTGTGTTTTAATAACTAATGGCACCTTAGAGACTAACAAATTTATTTGAACATAAGCTTTCATGGGCTACAGCCCACTTCATTGGATGCATAGACTGGAACATTCAGCAAGAAGATATTTATACATACAGAGAACATGAAAAGGTGGGAGTACCCATACCAACTGTAAGAGGCCAATCAATTGAGATGAGCTATCATCAGCAGCAGGAGAAAAAAAAATTTTGAAGTGATAATCGAGATGATTCATAGAAGGTGTGAGGATACTTAACATGGGGAAATAGATTCAATTAGTGTAATGGCCCAACCATTCCCAGTCTCTGTTTAAACGTAAGTTAATTATATCTAATTTGCATATTAATTCAAGTTCAGCAGTCTCTCTTTGGAGTCTGTTTTTGAAATTTTTTTGTTGCAAAATTGCCACCTTCAGGTCTGTCACTGAGTGGTTAGAGAGGTTGAAGTGTTCTCCCACTGGTTTTTGAATGTTATGATTCCTGATGTCAGATTTGTGTCCATAGAGATTGTTCAGTTTGGCCAATGTATATGGCAGAGGGGCATTGCTGGCACATGATGGCATATATCATGTTGGTAGATGTGCAGATTCCTGATGGCATGGCTGATGTGATTAGGTCCTATGATGGTGTCACTTGAATAGATATGTGGACAGAGCTGGCATTGGGCTTTATTGCAAGGATAGGTTCCTGGGTTCGTGTTTATGTTGTATGGTGTGTGGTTGCTGGTGAGTATTTGCTTCAGGATGGGAAGCTGTCTGTAAGCGAGGACTGACCTGTCTCCCAAGATCTGTGAGATTGAGGGATCATCTTTCAGGATAGGTTGTAGATCCTTGATGATGCGCTGGAGAGGTTTTAGTTGGGGGCTGAAGGTAACAGCTAGTGGTGTTCTGTTACTTTCTTTGTTGGGCCTGTCCTGTAGTAGGTGACTTCTGGGTACTCTTCTGGCTCTGTCAATCTGTTTTTTCACTTCCCCAGGTGGGTATTGTAGTTGTAAGAATGCTTGATAGAGATCTTGTAGGTGTTTGTCTCTGTCTGAGGGATTGGAGCAAATGTGGTTGTATCTTAGTGCTTGGCTGTAGACAATGGATCGTGTGGTGTGTCCTGGATGGAAGCTGGAGGCATGTAGGTAAGTGTAGCGGTCAGTAGGTTTCCGGTATAGGGTGGTGTTTATGTGACCATCGCTTATTAGCACAGTAGTGTCTAGGAAATGGACCGCTTGTGTGGATTGGTCTAGGCTGAGGTTGATGGTGGGATGGAAATTGTTAAAATCATGGTGGACTTCCTCAAGGGCTTCTTTTCCATGGGTCCAGATGATGAAGATGTCATCAATGTAGCGCAAGTAGAGTAGGGGCATTAGGGGACGAGAGCTAAGGAAGCATTGTTCTAAGTCAGCCATAAAAATGTTGGCATACTGTGGGGCCATGCGGGTACCCATAGCAGTGCTGCTGACTTGAAGGTATATATTGTCCCCAAATGTGAAATAGTTATGGGTGAGGACAAAGTCACAAAGTTCAGCCACCAGGTTTCCCGTGATATTATTGGGGATATTATTCCTGATGGCTTGTAATCCATCTTTGTGTGGAATGTTGCTGTAGAGGGCTTCTACATCCATAGTGGCCAGGATGGTGTTTTCTGGAAGATCACCGATGGATTGTAGTTTCCTCAGGAAGTCAGTGGTGTCTCGAAGATGGCTGGGAGTGCTGCTAGCGTAGGGCCTGAGGAGAGAGTCCACATAGCCAGACAATCCTGCTGTTAGGGTGCCAATGCTTGAGATGATGGGGCGTCCAGGATTTCCAGGTTTATGGATCTGGGGTAGCAAATAGAATACCCTTGGTTGGGGTTCTAGGCATGTTTCTGTACAGATCTGTTCCTGTGCTTTTTCAGGGAGTTTCTTGAGCAGATGGTGTAGTTTCTTTTGATAACCCTCAGTGGGATCAGAGGATAATGGCCTGTAGAATGTGGAGTTAGAGAGCTGCCTAGCAGCCTCTCATTCAAATTCCAACTTATCCATGATGACGACAGCACCTCCTTTGTCAGCCTTTTTGATTATGATGTCAGAGTTGTTCCTGAGGCTGTGGATGGCATTGTGTTCTGCACGGCTGAGGTTATTGGGCAAGTGATGCTGCTTTTCCACAATTTCAGCCCATGCACGTTGATGGAAGCACTCTATGTAGAAGTCCAGTCTGTTGTTTCGACCTTCAGGAGGAGTCCACGCAGAATCCTTCTTTTTGTAGTGTTGGTAGGAAGGATTCTGTGGGTTAGTATGTTGTTCAGAGGTGTGTTGGAAGTATTCTTTGAGTCGGAGACGGCGAAAGTAGGATTCTAGGTCACCGCAGAACTGTATCATATTCGTGGTTCTGGAGGGACAAAAGGAGAGGCCCCGAGATAGGACAGACACTTCTGCTGGGCTAAGAGTATAACTGGAAAGATTAACAATATTGCTGGGTGGGTTAAGGGAACTACTGTTGTGGCTCCTTGTGGCATGTAGCAGCTTAGATAGTTTAGTGTCCTTTTTCCTTTGTAGAGAAGCAAAGTTTGTGTTGTAAATGGCTTGTCTAGTTTTTGTAAAGTCTATCCATGAGGAAGTTTGTGTGGAAGGTTGGTTTTTCATGAGAGTATCCAGTTTTGAGAGCTCAGTCTTAATCTTTCCCTGTTTGCTGTATAGGATGTTGATCAGATTGTTTCGCAGTTTCTTTAAGAGTGTGTGACACAGTCTCTCAGCATAGTCTGTGTGATATGTAGAGTGTAATGGATTTTTTACCTTTAGTCCTTTTGGTATGATGTCCATCTGTTTGCATTTGGAAAGGAAGATTATGTCTGTCTCTATCTGTACAAATTTTTTCATGAAGTTGATGGATTTCCACTCCATACGGCTAAATGCAGTGCTTTGCATAATGACAGGTTTCAGAGTAGCAGCCGTGTTAGTTTGTATCTGCATAAAGAACAGGAGTACTTGTGGCACCTTAGAGACTAACAAATTTATTTGAGCATAAGCTTTTGTGGGCTACAGCCCACTTCTTCAAATGCATAGAATGGAACATATAGTGAGGAGACATATACACAGAGAGCATGAAAGGGTGGGAGTTGTCCTACCAACTCTAAGAGGCTAATTAAGTGAGAAAAAAACTTAAACTTGAATTAATATGCAAATTAGATAGTATCAATTTAGGCTTGAATAGAGACTGGGAATGGCTGAGCCATTACAAACATTGAATCTATTTCCCCAGGTAAGTATTCTCACACCTCTTGTCAAACTGTCTGTAATGGGCTATCTACAAAAGCTTTTTTCTCTCACTTAATTAGCCTCTTAGAGTTGGTAGGACAACTCCCACCTTTTCATGCTCTCTGTATATGTATATATATCTCCTCAATATATGTTCCATTCTATGCATCCAACGAAGTGGGCTGTAGCCCACAAAAGCTTATGCACAAATAAATTTCTAAAAGAGAGACAAACTCTTCCCTTATTGCCCCGAATCACTTGCACGACGATTGAGAGAGGAGGAGCCAGACTGAACCTTTCCCTATGTTTGTATAGTGCCTAGCACACTGAGTTGGGATCCTGATTATACTTTGCCTTCAAGGACAAATCTGCACCTGCCTTGAATGATCCCAAATCCCTAGATACCAGTTTAGAGCCACTCCAAAAGCTACCGCTTTTGTAAGCTAATAGCTATGAGTAAAACAGAGGAGGGGCTCTGCTCATGGGGGTCTTTGTGGGTGAAGGTAGTTGAGGGGAGATATTAGGGGGTAGATACAGAGGGCAGGGGAATAAGCCCTGCTGTGAGGGTCTCTGTGAGGTGGGAACGGCAGTGGGAGGACAGGGGGTAGGGATAAGGTGTCTGTGGGGTTGCAGTGAACAGGTGTGGAGGTGTCAGGCAGAGGTCGGAACATTTTCACTTTATATCAGTGTTATAATAAGGGGAATGGTGAAATGTATGGATGAGTCTGTAGGGGTGGGGGATACAATCGATTCCAAGAAACCAGGGAGAGTATTATTTAAAACTGAGTCCTCTGGGCATTGATTTCTACGGGAATAGGGGTCTGGGCATCTCAGCCAGTGCTAGGCGATATTAGAATCTTGTGCCTCTGCTTGAACAAACTCCCAGTAATTGTGTCTGTGAGTGCAAGGGGGTGGGGGGCAGCGTTGTTCCTGGGATAGGCTACTAGGCTGAGTTAAAACATTTGAGGCCTCTCGGGGGAGCAAAGTGTTTTAGTCGGGTGTGAATGGAGGGGGGAGAGAAGCTCCCTTTTATTAAAAAAATAGTATCTGTCTGTGAGGAGTTATATCTAATCACTTGGTTTCAGTATTCAATTAACTGATAGGAATGGGATTAAATAAAATCCATGGGTTCCTGGAGTTGTCTCTTTTCTCCCAATTCAGTTTATTGTAGATTAGATAGACCTTGAGGGACAAAGTTTTTGTCTCAGCTCAGCCAGTCTTTCAGCTATGATTTGGGGGCTTCGGTAACTCAGCCATAGGTTAGGGGTCTGTTACAAGAGTGGGTGGGGGAGGTTCTGTGGCCTGTGATATGCAGGAGGTCAGACTAGATGACCAGGATGGTCTCTTCTGACCTGAAAGCCTATGAGTCTTCCCTCGCAGTGTTCTGCCAACAGCAGGCTTTTTCATCCCATTACCAGAACGCCTGGGTTTCATTTCTTCCCAGGTACAGAAGGAGTCTAGGAAGCTGGGGTTTACCCCTGAACTTCCTGGAGCCAGGAGAGACAAATTACTAGAACAGGCAATCAGGATTTAGGACACCAGGGTTCTATTCTCAGTCTTGGGAGTTTTGATTTTCGGGTGGTCCGAGGTTTAGCTCAAAAGTTCTTGCAAACTGCTTTACAAGTAGTGGGGGGTGGGGCGGGAAGAATGCATTTAGGAAAGTCTTTGATCCTTGATCTCACAATGGTTCATTGGAGTTTAATGAACAGGATGTAACAACTTCTTAGGGAAGCCTCCTTCATTTGAAGGGTTACTTTTAGTTGCAGGGGTACATACAATGCAACTGTTTGCTGTCAGGGTATACCAGGGTGCACATAAGTGAAAACAGTGCGGGGAACATCCTACAAACATTTCATGAAGTGGAAACATTAAACCCATTCTTATGCACTGAGCCTCCAACAACGTCTGTTGTGCTGGTGCTAGCACACAGGTAAACGAGGCTGGCTCCAGCTATGCACTTGTAAGGCCTGGAGGCCTTGGCATGAGCTGGCACTTGGTCTGCCAGCATCACACTGGGCATCTTCCCTTCTGGACTGGGAGGGGTGAGAAGAATCTGTGACTGGGTCCCTGTGGGGTCAGGCAAGCGAAGGAACAATGTGGGAACCGGTCACATTAACCACATTTTACATCAGTGAAAGATCCAGATCTACAAGGAGAGACTGACCGTGGGAACAGGACTCACACCTGAATGGGACTGACTGAAGCAGCGAGGAATGTCTGCGGCGCAGACCCAGTGGGCCTCTGTGAAGCAAAAGGGGAACGTTGCTAGGGCATGAAAGGGTTAAAGCCTTGTGGCCGGTTTGTATTTCATTCCCCTGGATGCTGGTTCTCATTCCTGTGCCCAAAGCCCTGTTGTTTATGTCGCTGCTGCCCCCACGTGGCGCGTGGATTCTGCAGCCTGGGTTTTTGCAGGAGCATCAATCGGTTTCTGTGTCACTGTGTCTCTCGCACAGTAATAGCGGGCGGTGTCTGCGGATCTCAGGCCGGTCATTTGCAGATACAGCTCACTCTTGGAATTGTCCCTGGAGATGGTGAATTGGCCTTTCACTGAATCAAGGTAGCGTATATCACCCCCAGCGCTGTTGAGATAAGCGACCCATTCCAGCCCCTTCCCAGGAGCCTGACGAGCCCAGATCATACTGTAGCTGCTGAAGGTGAAGCCGGAGGCTTTGCAGGAGAGGCGGAGAGAGTCTCCGGGCTTTTTCACATCCCCTCTGGACTCCACCAAGTTGATCTGGGACCAGGCACCTAGGAATAAAGGAGCAATCAAAACATTAGTATGGAAATAACTAAATATTCGTCTGCTTCTCCAGCATGTTTGCATTAGGAAATAACTTGCAAAGCTGCAACAATGAAAACTAAATAGATCCAAACTCTCATTTTCCCTGGTGTTGGAGGACAAATGCACCGGAGGGCTTTGTATTGTCTCTTCGGGTGCAGCCTTAAGAGACCGAGGGAGAAATTTAAACAGGAACCTGTCAGCTTCATTTGCATATTCCCCTCCTTATAGGAGATACAAATGCCTTCCCTTAATGATCTGAACGGGAGTACTTGTGGCACCTTAGAGACTAACAAAGCTTAGAGCCCACGAAAGCTTATGCCCAAATAAATTTGTTAGTCTCTAAGGTGCCATAAGTACTCCTGTTCTTTTTGCAGATACAGACTAACACGGCTGCTACTCTGAAACCTTAATGATCTGAATTACTTTCCTTGAGTTTCTAACAGGAGTCTCCTCTTACTCCTAACTGTGTTTGTGCAGCGCCTGGAACACGTGATTCCATATCTGGAGAAATAAGGACATGATGTCAGTGGCGTCACATAGCCGGTCATTAACTACTAGGGATTGCTTTGAAATCGACCGTGGTGAAGGGAAATATTTCCATGGTCTGTAGTGGGCTTTGGCTCATGTTATGTGAGTGGAGAGTATTTGGCTAGAGAGCAGGACAGATCAAAATTAAACAATCTGTGATAACCGGGAACAGAGACGTGTGAACAATTATGCTCTCTTTTCAGACTAGGTTGGAATTATATCTACAGGCCTTGGAACTGGGGTTACACCCTATGATTTTTAGGGAGGCTAAAATTTACCTTGGGAAATTGTTAAAATGACAAATAATTTGAACCAAATCTGAGTTTCCTGAGTTGAGAGAAATAAAATTTTCAAAGATGGTGAGTAAATGAGAAACTTTAGACAAGACAGTTTGTCTCTAGTGGGAGATGAAAGGTCAGAGGCAGGGCAGAATTTAACTGGGGCATTTGTTTATTAATTTGCTTGGACACGTGTAAATAGAAGAGACACTTTCCTCAGTCTCTGGTCGGAGCACTGTGACCATGAGTTGAGAGAAAGAGGGTGAGGTGCGGAGATATTTGTTAGATAGACAGATAGATGGGGGGGGGGTATGGGGATAGATAGATAGATAGATAGATAGATAGATTAGATGAGACACTCTGTGGTGGGTGAAAATTCCACAGGACGCTGAGCGAGGGCAGGGACTGAATTCCCTGCCCATCCCCCTTCCCAGCAATGTCCAGCTCCTGTGAAAAGTGCGGGGAGCAGAGGGAAATCTGTCGTGGGAAGTTCAGACGTGGATAGGGACCCATGTGCTGCTTTCTTTACTCTCTCAAAGTCTCCCATTCGTCTCAGTGAGGCTTCTGGTTTGAGGAGCACTAGTAGCCTCAGAGAAGGTCTCTCCTTTGAACTGCAGGGGGCTACATCCCCCTCTGTAGCTGTGCTGTGAAAACGTGATGGGAGAATGTTTTGGGGTTGCTGGTTTTTGTTTGTTTGTTTGTTTTACTCCTTTTGTTCTTTCTCAAGATTGTGGCTCAAGGCTGTGCTGTTTGTGTCACTGCTGCCCCCGAGTGGGATTTCTTCCCCTCTGTTTTTTGTATTAGCACTATGAGTCTTCTTCTCACTGAACGTCTGGCACAGTAATAGCGGGCGGTGTCCTCAGGTTTCAGGTCGATTATTTGCAGATACAACAGGTTGTTCGGATTGTGACTCCGTGGAGATGGTGAATCACCCTTGAACAGCCGGGGAATACCACTGGCTCAATCCATTTGAGCTAATCTCAGCCACCCACTCCATCCCCTTCCCAGGAGCCTGTCGGACCCATTCCATGTAGTAGCCAGTGTCGGTGAAGGGGAACCTGGAGGCTTTGCAGGAGAGGCAGACACCTGAGAATAAAGACAGGTTACAAATATTGGTATAAAACCAACAACAATATAATATTCGTGTAGCTCTGCCAATGACTCAGTGGAAACAATATATTCCAGAGCCGCCATAGTAAACATTAAAAGGAGCGAAAAATCTCATTGTTGCTGGTGCTGGAGGGGAAAGTTCTCAGGGGACTGGCTGGTAACTGCACAGACCCAGGGCTGTGGATTGTCTCCCCGGGTGCAGCCTGGGCAGAGAGAGGCACAGATTTAAACAGGAAAGTGTCACCGTAATTTACATATTTCCCTCTTTATAAACGGTACAAACATCTGTCATTGATCACCAGAATGACTGTAACTAAGGGCATGGCTACACTTGCAGATGTAGAGCGCTTAGAGTCAAAGCAGCCTCCGTAGAGTGCAGTAGGGAAAGCACTGCAGTCTGTCCACACTGACAGCTGCTTGTGCACTGACGTGTCTGTATTTGCGGCACTTGCAGCGGCATGGGGAGCGGTGCATTGTGGGCAGCTATCGCACAGAGCACCTCTTCCCATTCTGGCACTGTGGCTTGTGGGAAGGGAGTGGGGGGAGAGGCATTCTGGGTCCTGTCCAAACGCCCCGTAATGGATCAGTTCACATCCCAGCAATCCCTCTGCTTCCGTCCACATTTGGCACCATCTTTCAACATTTTTTTTTACTGTGCGCTCTGTCTTCCCTTTCAGTCTGTGGGAATGGAGCCCGAACTGCTGAGGAGTATGCTGACGAGTCTCGCCAGAACATCACGTTCGGCAGTCGAGTTATTCCTTAAGATCCAAAGTGACAGTGAGGACTCGGACGACGATATCGATTCGAGTAACGCACATGACACAAGATTGCTTGTGGCATTCATGGACTTGCTCACCACCATGGTACGCCACTTTTGAGCTCAGGAAACAAGCACTGAGTGGTGCGATCACATCGTCATGCAAGTCTGGGATGACAAACTGTGGCTGCAGAACTTTCGGATGAGAAAACCCACTTTCATGGCACTGTGTGAGGAGCTCACCCCCACCCTGCAGTGCAAGGACAGGAGATTGAGAGCTGCCCTGACGGTGGAGAAGCAGGTGGCTATTGCAATCTGGAAGCTGGCAACTCCAGACAGCTACCGATTGGTCACTAACCAGTTTGGAGTGGGGAAGTCAACTGTTGGAATTGTGTTGATGTAAGTTTGCAGGGCTATTCATTGCATCCTGATCAGATGAACCATGACTCTGGGTAACGTGCATGACATTGTGGCTGGCTTTGCAAAAATGGGATCACCGTAGGGGAAGTTGAAAAGGCCATTGTGATGCTTGGAGACCCCGCTTCCCCTTTAATGCCGTGGCTCATGGAACCCTACATAGGGAGCCTTGACAGCAAGGAGAGGTTCAACAACCGGCTGAGCCAGTGCAGAATGACTGTGGAGTGTGTTTTTGGCTGTTTAATGGGCTGCTGACGCTCTCTGTATGGGAAGATGGACCTAACTGATGACAGCATCCCCACGGTTTTATCCGCATGCTGTACCCTCCATAACATCTATGAAGGGAAGGGTGAAATATTCACTCAGACATGGAATTCGGAGGTTCAACACCTGGAGACTGAATCTGAACAACCAGAGAGCAGGGCTATTAGAGGGGTCCAGCACGGGGCTGCAAGAATTAGGGATGCCTTGAGGGAGCAATTTGAAGCTGAAAGCCACCAGTAATGTTTGGTGCCTTGCATGGGAGTGAAGTGCAATGGTTCCAATGTTAGTAGTAATCTGTGTTTGCTATGTATGATACACTGACTTGCAGTGCCTGTTGCTTTTCTGGGCTAAGGTATCTTTTACTTTATGCAATAATAAAGAATGTTTTCAAAGCCAAGAAATCCATTTATTGAAAAGAAACACAACTGCTTGGGAAACAAAAAGGGCAAGGGGGTGAGGTGGGGAACGGTACAACCACAGATTTGTGTATGTCCTGTTCTCATACTCAGCCTTCCTGTCTGGAGTGCTGTGCAATGAGTGCTGCACTTCAGGATGGCTGTACTGCATGGTGATGGGGGTGGAGTGCAGTGGGTAAGGGTCGTAGTTTGCAGGGCTGGGTGGTGAAGCTACAGGTGTTGGAGGCAGCTGGAGGTGATAAGAACCTGGATGTTGGGGAAAGTGGGTTGGAAGAGACATGGGGGCACAAAGGAAAGTGTTTTGGGACAAGGGCTGCAGGGGGGGGCGGGGGCGGTTGTGCTCCACCTGCATGGCTATGAGCGCCTGGATTGAGTCCGCTTGGCGCTCCATGATGCTTATCAGCCACTCTGTACTTTGGTGCTGGTGATCCGCATTCTGCTGGCGGAGCCTCCTTTCACTCTCCCGCCACTCGTGCACTTTTTGATTTTCATTCAGGGAGTGCTGCATGACTTCATGTTGGATGTCTTCTTTGCTTCTATGTGTCCTCTTCCTGATTCTTTGCAGCTTCTCAGTGATAACACGGATGGCTGAGATCTTAAGGTTGCAGCTGTAAAGGCAAAATGCAACACTTAAAAGAGGCAGCACTGTTCACACCAGACAGAGCAATGATTCCCCCAGTACTTAAGGAGGGCAAGCACAGTCTACTCAATAGCATAATTTGCCCATCCCAAAGTGAGCGCAGATAACCCCCGGGAGCCCCAAAATGGTGAGTAAGCAGAGGGTCAAGGGGGACTGATTCTTTCATAGCTGTACTGTCCTCTGCATTTCTGTGCTTTGGGGAGAGCCAACAGCTGCAGGGGGCCCCTATACTGAACACCGTACCCACATTTTCCACAGGAGTTCGTCCTGGAAGATATCTCACTGCTGAGGGTGATCTGGGAAGCAAGGGAAGGTCTTCTACTACAATGCGCCTTCTGCCCTGGCCCATATGCAGCTTGCCTGTGTGCAGCAATGGTCCCCCCACCCCTCACGCCACAGTGGCGCGGACATGTTAGCCTGACTGGGACAAGGACCACAGTGGCTCTCCCACAAAACCTGCACAAGCGCATGGCCCAAGTTCTGGATGAGACCTTTGAAGAGATCACTGAGGCCGATTACCGCGATGTGAGAGAGCACATCAACACCCTATTCCGCATCTAGGCATGCATGCAGCCCTAACCCTCCTCGCCCCAAGAGCCCGCAGCGAATAACTTCCTTCCCAAAATAAAAGCCGCTTACTGGAAACCTCCTCTGTTGTTTATCCTTCCCCAAGCACTGGCCGCCGTGACTGGCTACCTTCCTCCTGGCTTGAGAATAGCTCCTGGCTGCATGCATCTAGAGATGCTTGGGTGTCTTCCTCCTCCTCAGCACCCTCATTCCCACTATGCTCCTCCTCCTCCTGCCTTATTGGACTGGGCTCTGAAGTGTCCATGGTGGTACTTGGAGTGGAGGTGGGGTCGCCCTCAAGTATTGCATCCATCTCTTTGTAAAAACGGCAGGTCACGTGGACAGCACCGGAGTGGCTGTTTGCCTTGTGGCTGGCATTCCACAGCCCCTTCACTTTAACCCTCCACTGCAGTGTGAACCGGTCATGGCCCCTTTCCATCATGTCCCTTGTTATCTGCCTGAAGGTATCGTAATTCCTACGGCTGGAGCGCAGCTGGGACTGGACAGCTTCTTCCCCCCAAACACTGATGAGGTCCAGCACCTCCCCATTGCTCCAGACTGGGGATCGCCTGTCACATGGAGGCATGGTCACCTGGAAAGACGCGCTGAGAGCACTCCACGCCTGGCTGAGCAAACAGGAAGGGGATTTTCAAAATTCCCAGAGAATTTAAAGGGCGGGTCTGATGGTTGGTCACCTGAGGGCAGGGCAGTAGAGTCCAAAGTGATGACCAGAGTGGCTAGAACAGGCATTGTGGGACACTTCTGGAGGCCGATCAGAGCGCATTAACAGACCAGGGCATCCACACTGGCGCCGCGGCGCTCCAGCAGGGGCACATCAAACATTATTCCACTCGCCGAGATGGAGAACCATGAGCGCTGTAGCCGTGGAGTCAGGGAGCTCTACGTGCCTTGCCAGTGCGGACGCGTCATGAGTTAGAGTGCCCAGGGCTACTTTAATGCACTATAACTTGCAAGTGTAACCATGCCCTAAGGCTCTGACGGGGCTTTGTCTGTGTGTTTGTGCAGGGCCTAGCAAAGTGTGCTGGGTCCTGAATATACTTTTGCTGAAGGGAGAAATTAACAGTTGCCTTCTATGACCTCAAATCTCTAGACATGACTCTAGGGCTCGACCCAAAGTTTATTGCAATCAACACAAATACTCATCTTAGTTTTAGAGGGTGTTGGATTAAACCTTGAAGGAGATTTTTTTGGTGGGGGAGAGCTATAGAACAAGGCAATGTCTTGGTCAACAAGGTGTGAAAGATAAAAGTTTCCTATAAGATTGTGTTGGAAGTATAGTGGTAGGTTTCCCTCCTTTAAAAAAGGTTAAATGGTGTTTAGGACTCTGTCTCCCCACCAATTTCAACATGATTTGAGCACCTAACTCCCCTAGTCCATTTGAGAATCCCAGCCACAGTTACTTCATTTTGTGCGCTTTCCTTCTCAAATAATCGGCTCCTGCATTGCTGCTTTTCACTGTGGGTGTCTGATAAATACCAGCTTCAAACAACGAACTCTTCTTTTGGGCTCGGATTTTCCTAGGAAACTAAAGGAGTTAGGAGCCTAAATCCTATGGATTTCACAGAGTTTTCGGGGGCCAGCTACCATAGGTGGCCTTTTGTTATTCTGGAGGTCAGACTAGATGATCACAAGGGTTTCTTCTGGTCTTGGAATCTATAAAATTCCTTTTGTAAATAATGACACATCCTTTGAGAATATAACAGCAACACTGGGTCAGACCAAAGGTCCATTTAGCCCAGTATCTTGTCTTCTGACAGTGGCCAGTGCCAGGTGCCTCAGAGGGAATGAACAGAACAGGTTATCATCAAGTGATCCATCCCCTGTCGTCCACTCCCAGCTTCTGGCAAACAGAGGCCAGGGACACCATCCGTGCTCATTCTGGTTAATAGCCATTGTTGGATCTATCCTCCATGAATTTATCTAGTTATTTTGTGAACCCTGTTGTAGTCTTGGCCTTCCCAACATCCTCTGGCAAAGAGTTCCACAGGTTGACTGTGCTGTTGTGTGAAGAAATATTTCCTTTTCTTTGTTTTAAACATGCTGCCTATTAATTTCATTGGGTGACCCAGAGTTCTTGTGTTATGCCGATAAGGGCATCAGTGGCTATCAGCCAAGATAGTCATGGACAAAACCCATTGCTCCTAATGTCCCTAAACCTCTCACTGCTAGAAACTGGGACTGGACAACAGGGGATGGATCACTCAATAAATTGCCCTGTTCTGTTCATTCCTTCTGAAGCACCTGACATTGGCCACTGTGAGAGGAGAGGCTACTGGGCGAGATGGACCATTGCTCTGACCCGTATAGCCGGTTCTATGTACTAGACTAGGTTCTTTTACTGATGCCCATCACCGTAGTTTTGGGCACCTCCTGTTTGTTATTGTGATTATAAAGTTTTTGTTCCTTTGAGATAATCAATATCATGATATTGCCTTTAATTTTCAGAAGGCTCTCTGATTCCTTGTCCTTTCCCTACATTGATAAGACTTGTCACGCCCCCTGAAGCCCTGGAAACAGGGGATGATATGACAGGACCCCGGGAATTATGGGCTGTCCCCACACAGGCTGCTGGATAATTTACTCAGCTCCTTGTCTCATCCTGGCTGCGGTAGGATTCCATTGTACTTGGGAGCAGCGCCCCCATCTGGCCACATCCAGAGCTGCAGCTGCTGCTAAGGAAAGGCCTCGTGTATCGCTGCTGGGATGTGGAAGTGACGCCCGAGTGGGGAGGGGGAATTTTTGTAGATGGGGACTGGGCAGGGAGAGAGACGAGCTGAGTTACCCACTTTCTCTCAGGCAGTGTCTGGCAGCGATCAGAACTGAACCCAAATCTTCTTAACCCTGTCCCGTGCCTTTCCCCTAAATCTATCCCTCCTCCCATAATGCATTGCAGCTCGAAGGCTGATTTTTGGAGGTGCTGGGCCCCTGCAGCTCTCACTGACTTCAGGCAGAGCAGTGCCCGCTTAGCACTCTGACATTGGCTCCCCTGGGGCAACATTTTCTGAAGTGGTGTCTGAGTTTGGGAGACTGAATATTTCAGGGGCCAACGCAAATCACAGGGAGCCTGACTCCCAGGAGTGGATAATCGCCCACAGCTGCAGCTGATGTCACTCAGAGAGGCAGGCACGGAGCACGCTTTGCTGTTGAGGCCCAGAGTATCTCACCATTAATGTCACCGTCACCCCGGTCTCAGTGAGTCCCCGGTGCACATTTCAGTGGGAAGTGCAGGGAAGCAGGGAAGAGTGTGTAAAATCCCTTGGTGGAAGGGGCTGGGAGGGTGGGATGCAGGGGGAGAAACGCGGTGGCTCCTGAGATCCTGCTGTCGGCAATGCCTCATCTGTCTCATCCCCTAAAGCACTAACTGAATGTTCATGTCGGCTGATTAGAAATCCGCTTCCCCTTTTTGTGCCAGTCCTGGCTTTGCTCTGTGTCACTGTGTCTCTGGCACAGTAATAGGTGGCAGTATCTGCAGCTGTCAGCGAGCCGAGCTGGACATAAACTTCATTTTTAGAGGTGTCCCTGGTGATGGTGACACGAGGTTTGAGAGCCGAGTTATACTCTGTGGTCCCTCCTGCTGCAGTGCTGCGGATAAACCCCATCCACTCCAGCCCTTTCCCAGCGGGCTGCCGGTTCCAGCTCCAGTAGTAGTCACTGACGGAGACTCCAGAGACTTTACAGGTGATACTGAGGGTCGCTCCCGGCTTCACCGTCCCCGG
The DNA here is from genome assembly GCF_002925995.2 of Terrapene triunguis. Lineage (NCBI taxonomy): Eukaryota > Metazoa > Chordata > Testudines > Emydidae > Terrapene > Terrapene triunguis. The sequence goes on from NW_020693841.1 coordinate 25,840, forward strand.
GCCAGTCTGGACCAGCTGCACCTGGGAGAAGACACCTGGGAGAGGGAAACAAAGCAAGGAAAGAATTAGCCACAGAAAGAATCTGTGGATCTGGTGCTAATTTTCTCGCTCTCAATAAACACTTACAAGAGGGGGCAGAGAACAGGGAAAGGAAAAGCAGCAGAGATTTCATTCTCATTTTCACACACTGAGGGAAACTCCCTAGCGGCCAGGACCGGGCAGTTCTGTGTCTGGGGAGAGACTGAGGCTCCTAGAATCAGGGGTTTGTATTTAACAGGAACCCCCCGGGGAGGGATTTGCATGAGGGTTCCCAGGGCGGGTATAAGAGCTGGCAGGGGGTGAGTGCTCAGTACATGGCGATGTCCCCTTCGGACAGGGGCCCCCTTTACACCCAGAGAGACCCTGCGCTCAGCCCAGCGCGGCTGTACATTAGCCTTTGGTGATTCGCCTGTGGCCCTAGGAGACTGGCTCCCTGTTGCCGTTGTGTGACTCCACCTAGGGGCTCTGCGTGCACAATTCCCACTCGTGTCAGTGGGCGGTGGGTGCCCAAATCCCCTAGGCGGGTTGGATAATCTCACCCTTACTGAGTCAGGGCCTCAGTTCCTCCTCTGTAAAATGGGGCTAATGACACTTCCCTGCTTCACGTGTAAAATCCAGGACTGGTTGTGAGTCGCTCACACGCTCCAGTGACAAGGGGCAGAGAAGAGCAGAGACCGGTTGGGGACTGGGCATCCAACTGCCAGTGAAACGCAGTGAGATTCTGTCTCCGAAATGCCACAGGTTTCTTAATAACCCTCCAGCCTGACTCCATGGAGTCCATCTACAGCATGTTGTACTCCGGCGTCGGGGGCAGGTCATTTCCTCGAGGTGGGAAAGAGAATTCGGAAATAAATCCCATGGTTTGAAACAGGCAGATGTTCACACTACACACAGGAGAAGCCAGCGCAGGGGAAGCAAGAGGATTCAGTAAATGGAGGGGGGATTTTGCGGGGGGAGGGACAACTCACTGATTTGGGCATTGGCCTGCTAAACCCAGGGTTGTGAGTTCAATCCTTGAGGGAGCCGTTTTAGGAATCTGGGGCAAAAAATCAGTCTGGGGATTGGTTCTGTTTTGAGCAGGGGGTTGGACTAGATGACCTCCTGAGGTCCCTTCCAACCCTGACATTCTATTATTCTAAAGGGGTCTGGGTCCTGGGAGAGGGAGAAAGGTTGGGTTTTCCCAAGTAGTTTTCAGGGAAGCCAACAGCGTTCACGGCAGGAGCAGGAGGGAAGGAAGTCGGGAGACAGGAAAGTTCTGGGCTGTCTCCAAAGGAGGCCTGTGATTGTGGTAGGTCAGGAGCGGGGCTGGGGCACACACTGGCAGGGGGAGGGGAGAATTTGGCATGGATAATAAACCTTGTCCTTTAGGGTTGAAACCAGTGATACTCAGACCTCAGGGGTTCAGGATCCGAATTATCCATCAGTATTACCCAAAGAGCCACAGTAGTGTGAATGACAGGGAAAATATTTAGAGTGTATGTATACATATAGACACACTCTCTCTATATATATATATATTTAGTATATGTACACAATTATTTATATATAATATAATATAATTAATATAATGATATTTAGATATCTATCTATATGTCTGTACACCTATAGCTATAAAATTCCCACAGTAAATTAATAACTTAGTGCAAGTCGATAACTTTATTGGTTATGTGACAAAGTTCCTCCTCTATCTTGGTGGGTCCTGCGCTTATTGGCGGATTTTCTTGCCTCAGAGATTCACCATGTGGGTTGGGGAACAGCCCAGAGACCTTCCCCTCTGGAAGAACCCACAGTCCAGGTCAATTGGGAGGTTTGGGGGGAACCCGGGCCCGCCCTCTACTCCGGGTTCCAGCTCAGGGCCCTGTGGACTGCAGCAGTCTACAGTGCCTCCTGTAACAGCTGCATGACAGCGACAACTCCTTGGGCTACTTCCCCATGGCCTCCTCCAAACACCTTCCTTATCCTCACCACAGGACCTTCCTCCTGGTGTCTGATAACGCTTGTGCTCCTCAGTCCTCCAGCAGCACACCCTCTCACTCTCAGCTCCTTGCGCCTCTTGCTCCCAGCTCCTCACACTCGCACCACAAACTGACGTGAGCTCCTTTTTAAAACCCAGGTGCCCTGATTAACCTGCCTTAATTGATTCTAGCAGCTTCTTCTTAATGGGCTCCAGGTGTCCTAATTAGCCTGCCTGCCTTAACTGGTTCTAGCAGGTTCCTGATTACTCTAGTGCAGCCCCTGCTCTGGTCACTCAGGGGACAGAAAACTACTCATCCAGTGACCAGTATATTTGCCCTCTACCAGACTCCTGTACCCCACTGGTCTGGGTCTGTCACAGTTAATAACATAATAAACACATCCTGATTGGTTAATAGCTTGGATGGGTTCGTAATTAAATCACACCAGGTGCTGCAAAGGGCGGCAGGAGCCACATTAAAAAGTCCCTTGCGGCTGGAGAGCCACAGTCTGGGTGTTGCTGGTTTAACCCAATCTCTGTTGGAGACCAGAGCGAGACCCGATGTGGATGGTGGATTCTCTCACATCCTCAGCTGTGGGGTTCTGTGAAGCAGCCCCAGCTAGTCATGCTCAGAGACAGGATATTGGGCTAAACGAACTTGACTTGAACCTCGCTGGGATTTCCTGAGCTCCGGAGGGGGAAATGCAGCACTGTGTGCTGTAGCTAGTACCAAAAAGGGTTGTGTGATGGCTGCTGGGAACGAGACCTGATTCCCCCTGGGGGAGCCGTGAGATGGGATCTCTGTGTGTCTGTGTTACAAGGAGCTGAGTTACGAGACGAGGAATTTTCCCTACCCCCTTTCCACCTCCTAAACCCCTTGTGACCAGTGTCTCACCCCGCTTCTAATGGAGACGTGAGTGTGACAGGGCCCCGAGTGACTCTAGACAATCCGCTTCCCCTTTTTGTCCCAGCCCCGCTTTGCTCTGTGTCGCTGTGTGTCTCTGGCACAGTAATACGTGGCGGTGTCTGCAGCTGCAGGGAGAACTGGTTCTTGGAGGTGTCCGAAGAGATGGTGGTCAGGCTTTGGAGAGACGCGGCAAACCACTTTCCCCCGTCGTGTGGGTATATACGTGCTACCCACTCCAGCCCTTTCCCGGGGGGCTGCCGGACCCAGTTCCACACGTAGCTGCTGCTAGTGATAGAGACCCCGGAGACAGCACAGGTCAGGGTGAGGGTCTGTCCAGGCTTCACGACGCCCGGGCCGGACTCAACCAGCTGCACCTGAGAGAGGACACCTGGGAAGAGGGAAACAGGTTATGGAAGTAATTAGTCAGGCAATGAATCTGTGGCTCTCTCCCTAATTTCCCCGCTCTCTAAAACACACTCACAGGTAGGGGCCGATAACAGGGTAAGGAAAAGCCACAGAGATTTCATTCTAGTTTTCATAAAAGAAGGGAAACGCCTCAGCGGGCAGGACTGGGCAGTTCTGTGTCTGGGGAGAAGCTGAGACTCCCCGACTCAGGAGGTTGTATTTAAATAGGAAGGTCCCGGGGCAGGGATTTACATGTGGGTTCCCCAGCAGGTAGAAAGGGAGGGACACCACTAGGCAGGGAGCGCTGTCTGTGGGAAGCAGAGTCACGCATCCCCTTCCTGTCAGCGTGTGGCCCAAAGTCAATTCACGTTCATTGGAGCCCTTCAAAGGCAAGCAACGAAGCAATGGACTGTGGATCAGGTTCCTACACTGTGGGTTTCACCCATGCCCAGGGCATTCGGTCCCTGCTGCCGAATGCCCCGGGCATAGGTGAACAATAGAAACAAGAGAGAGGAGATGTCCAGAGACGTGCGACTCTCCCGGGAGTGTCTGACGGGGAAGGAGCCGCAGCTGCGGGGAGCCAGCGGCTGGTTCCAGGCACTAGAGAGTGAAAAACCGCCTCGGGGAAAGGGAGAGAGCTGGGCGTGCAGGGACGGTGCGGGTTGCGGGCTCTGTCAGAATAAAGGCCGTGACCAGGGCCGGTTCTGGCTTTTTTGCCGCCCCAAGCAAAAAACGCCCGGCCGCCCACAGCAGCAAAGGGGAGGAGGAAAACAAACCGCCCCCGGCCGCCGCGGCGAAGGGGGAGGGGGGGACAAACCGGCCAGCCGGAGCGGTGAAGGGGGTGTGGCCGGGAAACAAACTGCCCCCGGCCAGAGCGGCGAAGGAAAGAAAAAACAAAAAAACAAAACCAAAAAAACCCCACAAATACCTGCGGGGCGGCGGGAGCGTAGGTGCAGGGGAACTCCCGGCCCTGCAGACCCCGGGCAGCAGAGTGCGCACCCCGGCTAGCTGGAGGGGGGAGAGAGAGAAGGGGGGCGACCAGGGCTTCCTTAAGCGGGGTGCTTGCCATGCGGCCCCTCCCGCTGCGCCGCCTGCTGGGAGGGCTCTGCGCTGCTCCGGTCGACAGGCAGGGAAGGACGCGGGCTGCCCTGCCGGGCTTGCTGCAGGGCGCTCCCCTACTGCGCCCCCTACAGGGCGGCGGGAGCAGCAAACCAAAAAGAAAAAAAAAAAAACAAGCAGGGGCGGCAAAAGAGGAGAAAAAAAAAAAAAAAAAAAAAAAAAACTATTAGATGGAATGAGGGTGACCAGACGTCCAGATTTTATCGGGACTGTCCTGATATTTGCTTCTTTGTCCCGCGTCCCTACCAATGTTTGGTTTGGACACTGGACAAACAAGAAATGTTGCCCTCCCGGGGGGACTCTCGCCCCCCCCACCCCAGATCCGCCCCCTCCTTCCCCTATTGGCTCCCTCCCCAAATCCCCACCCTGGCCCCGCCCCTTCCCCAACCACGGGGCATTCCTCCTCCCTCCCAGGCTTGCAGCTGCATGGCGGCACAAGCCGGGAGGGAGGGGGGTGGTGGCAGCGCCTGAATCCTGGAGCTGGTGAGTCAGCTCCAGCACCCGGGCACCGGGCTGGCAAAGGGGGGCTGGCAAGGCCGAGGGAGGGAGGGAGATGGGGGCCCGGGGCCGGGAGCGCAGCGCGGAGGCTGCTCCAGCCCTGTAGCCTGCGGGGCAGCGCGGTGGGTCCAGGCGGAGGCAGCGCGGAGTGGGCAGGGGCCAGGTGGACGGCGCGGGGTGAATCACCGCTGCTGCCGGAGAGCCCTGCGCCTCTCCCTCCCACTCGCGGCTGCAGCTCCTTCCTGGCGGGACGCACCTCCCGCCCCCGGCCCGCCCCGGGCACATGCGGTGCGTATCCCGCCACCGGCGGGGAGCCCTGTGCCTCCCCCACTCGGCTGCACTCCAGCGGCTGCTTCCCGGCGGGAGGGAGACTAGGTGCGGGGGACGTGGGCCGCATGTGCCTGGGGCGGCGGGAGGCGCGTCCCACCGGGAAGGAGCCGCAGCTGCGAGTGGGAGGGAGAGGCGCGGGGCTCCCCAGCAGCAGCGGGGATTCGGCCCGCGCTGTCCACCCGGGCCCTGCCTGCTCCGCGCTGTCCCCGCCCAGACCCACCGCGCGCCGCATGTGCCCGGGGCGGGCATGGGGGCGGGAGGCTCCGCGAGGAGGGTAGCGCGCGCGGCCGGGGCCTGCTAATGCCCCCGGCCCCTTTGAAACTTTTTTGTTGCTCACCCTCCCCCGGCTCCCCCGCGTCCCAATATTTTATATCTGTGATCTGGTCACCCTAGATGGAATGCTGCCTCTTGGAATCCGCCGCCCCAAGCACCAGCTTGCTCGGCTGGTGCCTGGAGGTAGCCCTGCCCAGCGACAGTCTAGAGCACACGCTCCGGGGAAATGCATCGCCCTAGTGTCTGGTGCAGTTCCTGTAGTAGAGACACCTCTGAGGGAGAGAGACTGTGCGCTGAGGGACACACTGCTGTGCGCTACTGGAGGGAGTGAAACTTGCTCGGTGTGTAGGGATATGTCAGTGCTGAAGCCCAGACAGTCCCTTACGCTGACCTGTAAAGTGTCTGGTGACTCCATTCCAAGCTATGCCCGGTTCAACTGGGTTCGGGACATGTCTGAGAAAAGCAGGGAATGGCTCAGCGACAACCAATATTCTGGGATCATAAACTCTGCTCTTACTCTCAAACACGGTGACCGCCAAGGAGAAATCAGACAAAATGCCTGCGCGTGACCCAGAGGCGAAGGGGAACAAGATAGACTGGAGTAAGGCACGTTTACACTGGTGTAACCTCATACAAACTAGGCGTTGCACTGTTATACCCTCGTGGGTGCAAACAAACATTACTCTCCTAACTCAACAGTTGTATGGATAGTAAAGCTGTGTGCACACCGGAGCTGAGCGCTCTAGGGAGTCATGACAAAGTTCACTGGTTTGACTTAGGCCTTGTCTGCAGGGAAATTAGTTTTGTTATAAACGAAACTGTGAATTTCAATCCATGTACAGATACTGGTCTAATCCCAAATGTACACTCTCCTTTGGGTAGAAAAGTGTCTTTCTAGGGTTTGGCTTATATCGCCTGGTCTGCACTTAAACTTTCTTTCTTTCTTTCTTTCTTTCCCTGTATAACTACTTTTGTTTCTCCACATTTGAGAAAAAGAATGTCTCTCCTGTACTGGTTGCTATGGGGAAATGTTATGATGGGCATATGAAATAGGTATTAACAATATCCCCAGGGAAATTACACTCTCCTGGGAATGTCTCATGGCGAAGGAGCAGCAGCTGAACGTGGGGGAAGGGCGGGTTTAGGCCGCAGAGCCTGAACAGCAGCTCTGTGAAATGGAAGGAAAAGGGAATGGAGAGAAGATGCAGCTCCTGGGCTTTGTCAGAACACAGGCTGTGGTGGCAGGACACAGGGCAGAATCTGAACCGCAGGATGGAGGGAAACACAGCGCCGTATTATTCGGTGTGTTTCGTGTAGAAGAACTGCCTGGGAGTGAGAGTGGGTGGGAGAAACACTGCTGCCCTGTCGGAAGGAAAGAGACCGTCTTAGATCACATAAAACATACTGACATGCACATGTGGATACCTGGAAATAAGCACGGCCCATTCCCAGCTTCTGGCAAACAGACTCTTTAAATAATGTCTCTGGCATTTCTTCCTCGTAGTTCATGTTTACAAGGCAGGTGAAGGGAAGAAAGCTAATGATCAATAGCTACTGAGGCGGATTCTATTTCTGCATTGCTGTCCACTGAATGAGATACTCTCTATTCCCTCAACATAGTGAGTCTTTAATTGCCAATGTGCGTTTTCAGAGGACGGAAGCCCCGATTAAAGGCTGGAGACTTTACAATCTATGTATCTGTGTCTAAACTGCTCAGCTGTGTCAGTGCCTGCTGCTCTCTGCTGGCTCTGAGAGCTGTTTGGATTTGAGGAACAGGTTTTTGTATTTACTTCAGTTGAATTCTGATCACTGTGTCTCTCGCACAGTAATACCGGGCGGTGTCTTCCGCTTTCAGGCTGTTCATCTGCAGATACACCGTGCTGCTGGATTCGTCTCTGGAGATGGTGAATCGCCCTTTAACCGCATCACTGTAAAATGTACTGAGGCTATTAGCAGGGTTGTATATCAGTGAGACCCACTCCAGGCCCTTCCCGGGCGCCTGACGGACCCAGCCCATGAAGTAGCTGCTGAAGGTGAAGCCGGAGGCTTTGCAGGAGAGGCGGAGAGATCCCCCGGGCTTTTGAATTCCACCTCCGGACTCCACCAAAAGAACCTGGGACCGGACATCTGGGGGGGGAAGAAGAAGAAAAAGCTACTTTAGAATCACATTAATACAAGACCTCAGCCAAAGCTCATACAAGCCATTGGGAAGATGCCCATTCACTTCACTGCGCTTTGGGTTGGGGAAGAACGTACAACTCTTCCCTGGAGTCTCCCACTGAAGTTGGGGGTGGGAGAGGGGAGAATTACCTGCAAGGGCCGCTAGAATAAAGAGAAGATTCAGCCACGATATCATGTTGCTGATGCGGGAGGGGTTTCTGACGGTAACTGCAAAGACACCAGGACCTTGGCCTGCTTCCTTTTCACACTCTGCCGTCCAGGAGAACACAGGATTTATGCAGGACCCCGAGACACTGAATTTGCATCACGTCCTCTTTAAAAAAACCACACCAGAAACCGCAACCTCATTAAACTGAGGCCTTCCTGAGTCAAGTTCAGAGGAAGAAAGATACTTGGTTGGAGAAGAGGAGCTAGAGTCTCTCTTATAGGATCACTTCTGCAGTCATCTCTACAAGAATGCTCGGGGCCTCTCATAGACAAAATGCACCAATGATTGTTCACCAGCCGCTGAGCTATGTCTGTTCTTGGTTTGTGAGTTCCTTGCCACTGTGTGTCCCAGTGCATTGAGCACTAGACTGGGCCATGGGAAACCGGGTATTCATTCCTTGGTCTGCTGGGTTGCCTTGGATAAGTCATTTCTCTCTGTAAAATTGGAATAACCTTTTAGGTTCAACTAACCTTCCTTTGTGAAGAGCTCTGAGATCTGCTGAAAATCGCTTTGATAACATGCTAGGGATTGGTGCTATTACTAATGACTGAAAATGTCCTTTTCTTCTTCTATGAGAAGAAGGAGGCAAGCATTTGAACCCAGGGGGGCTGGAACAATTTTTATAGTGAGGGTGCTGAGATACTGAACCAGACTGTAAACTCTGTATATAAAGGAATCACCTTCAAGCCAGCGTCCCTAGGTCCAGCACCTATGTTTGAAATTCTTCCTTGCAATGCTGGATGACAAGACAGAATTATTATTAGATTAGCACCTTAACACGAATGGGAGTCGGGTGTGGATCCCCACCTAGCCTGCTTTGAATGTTTTAGCCCAGAAGTCCGAAGAACTGAATTCTGCTAAGTCATACAGTAACAATGGACAGTCGGCACCTGAAAGAATCTATCTACAGGTTAGGATTATAACCCTGCAGGTGTTTGTAGGCCTGTGCAACTGTCATTGAGAGAACAGTACTTGCATGGCTTTGAGTGGGGCTAATGGTATGAATCAAACAGTTCAGTTGCATAGAAGTGTTGTATCACTCTTCTTTCTCTTAGTATTACCGTTCAGATTCTTTTCAGCACCCACTATAAATAGGCAACAATACAGAGAAAAATGTCAAGCTAACGTTTCTATGGAACTGATGGATAAAATTAACAATACAGAGACCTTAACAGCTCTGCCTTGCCACTGTGTTTATGCAACAGGGTGGAGTTTTTAAAGGGTCTTAATGCAAATACTCCAATCCCCTGGGAGCTGGAAACCTCACAACGTTGGGTGCCATTGAAAATCCCAGTCTCACACTCTAGTTGGTGGAGGGCCTGTTCTTTCTCAGGTAAGATACAGTGCGCTCAGACGCACAGCTCAGCAATATTTAAGTGTGGGAAATCTGTTGCAAAGACTGTTATGTAAAATCCCACAGCAGTGCAGGGTTGAGCTATTCCAAATCACTTAAGGGAGATGGCAGGTTTGTGGATGATTTTCAAGGATGCAAATGATTTCAGGGAGACCCTAGTACAATTTCTTAGGCCTTGATTCATGAAAGCATGTACGAATTTGCTTAAACCCATCTCTATTCAGGACACTACTTTAACTTTAAGCACAATTCTTAGTGTCCCTGATTGAACTTTGCACTTTATTCTCAGTAGTGTTATTGACTGTACAAGACCTGAAAGAATATTTATCTCATATCACTAAAACAGATAGAAATCCCTACATGTTTACCTGCTGATATGTGCACCAACACGCCCTTAATACTTATCCTGGAAATAATTTGCTAGAGCAGTATTGAACTGTCATTCACTGCTGCCCTCTGCAGCGTGTTGGTAAAGTTGTTACTATTTCAGCTCTGTTTTTGTTCTGTGCTTAACAGCTTTCTGCTCACTGAGTGCCTAGCGCAGTGATACCGGGCAGTGTCCTCGGATTTCAACACGCTCAGGTGCAGATACAGCGGGTTGTTGGGGTTGTTCATGTCAGTTCTATCTGCCTGGGCTATTGGGAGGTGGAAGGGGGTGAGGAAAGGTGGGGAGCAGTGGAGTGAGGGGCACAGACTGTGTTGGGGGGAAAGGGAGTGTTGTGGGTTGACCTCTTCTAACAGTGCGGTTAGTCTGTGTGCATCTGTGTGTGTGTGTGTGTGTGTGTGTGTGTGTGTGTGTGTGTGTGTGTGTGTGTGTGTGTGTGTGTGTGTGTGTGCATGAGAGAGAGAGACACAGGATGGAAGCTGAAGACAGGAGTCGTCCCGCTCACTGTCTCTCCGCTGTGAGCTGTAGAACTCCAGCCTCCAGCGGAGCATTTGTCCTTAGCCAGCGAGGGCAGGTTTTTGTCTGAGCTCAGCCCGGCTTCCCCTCACTGTGTGTCCCGCAAAGTAATACCGGGCGGTGTCCTCGGGCTTCAGGCCGGTCATTGACAGATACAGCAGGTTGTTGGGTTTGTCTCTGGAGATGGTGAATCGGCCTTGGACCTAGTTGGTGTAACGTACATTACTGCCGGCCCACTAGCTTATATTTGTGACCCACTCCAGGCCTGTGTCCTTTTGAGCGCCGGGACGTGGGCGGACGCTAGCTCGCCCACTGCGAAAAGCCCCTCCCCCAGCCTAGGGAGGAGCTACTGAACCGAGAACCCACCAAGGTCAGGGGACAACAAAGGCAATAACGGGAACTGGCATGGGGGTCAAAGGGTCAAAACTAGGGGACCAGAAGGGGACACCGAGCAGAGAACCCTGGTCAGCACCCAGTGCTCCTCAAAGGCAGCGGGAGAGCTGGCGGACGCTGCCCAGAGGATCTCTGCCCAGATACGTGAGCAGATAAAAGAACGAAAGACAGCCCCACAGTCGCAGAGCCCTCCCCGCCATCCTCGTCTCCCAGGTGTTACGAATGGCCACCTTGGCCCTGGCCAGGAGGAGGTTGATGAGGTGGTCCTGAAACTTCGTAGGGCCTTGGATCAGGTGGGCCTAAATAAACAAGTGTGGGGAAAAGTGCAGCCAGACCCTCAATAAGAGGTTCTGGAGGAGCCGGAAGAGGGGTGTGCAAGAAGAGATGTGCAAAATTCAAGGACAGGCTACACCATGATCCTTGATGACAAAATCTCCTCTCTTCCCTTTTCTTATTTCATTGGTTATGGTTTGAAAAGCCTGTGATGCCACTCTCGAGGTAGATTATATTTCTGCATTGTTGGTCAATGCATAAAGCGATCTCTGCTCTGTCAGCATAGTGGGTGTTTCATGATCAATGTGTATTTGGAAAGGACAAAGGACTGGAGACTTTACAATCTATGCTCCTCTCTGTCAAAACAGCTCATTAATGCTGAGACTGATGGCAATGAGCCGAATGGAGAAGGGCATAGGAGGTTTTTGTGCTAACCGCAGTAGGTTTCTGCTGTCTGACAAGGCGGTGCCTTCCCTTACCCGGAGTACCTCTGCATGCTTCTCTGTCTGTCCATACATTGTGCCTCTGTCCCTTGGTGAAGGTCTGGAAAGTGAGTGGTTGATTTTGGGCCCCGCCATAACCATAATCGTTGCTATTTTAATTAATCTTTGGTCCCCATAATTATGAAGAACAGGGAAGTGTTTGTAACTCACCACAGAAGTTTGGGGTAACTTCTCCTTCTCCTTTTTTAAGCCTTGCCAGAGTGACTTAGGAACGCAAGTCCCACTGACCTTCAATTTCACTTGTGCTCCTGAGTCACTTAGGTGATTTTTATTAACATCACACTTAACTGGGGCCTCGCTGTTCCAGGCACTGTAGGATTCTATAACAAAAAAGACAGTCCCTGCCCCTAAAGGAGTCCAGTCTGCATTTATGACCAGAGGCATCAGGTGGGGCCAACAAGCAGATTGGGCAGCACAAGGGAACAAGGAGACCATCAGAGAGACTGCGATTAGCAGAGCTCACAGCGCACCGCCTGCCAAACCATTGTGTTCTAGGTGAGCTGATGGCACAGGTGACGGGATGGGGGGACTAAAGGAGGATAATACAGTGGCCTTGCTTAGGGAGCTGCTTTTGTGCCGCAGGGTATTTGTAAGGGGCTGGAGCACTGTGGACACGCCTAGTCTCACTCAGTAATACACAGCGGTGTCTTCCTCTTTCAGGCTGTACATCTGCAGATAGAGGCTGGAGCTGTCCATGGAAGCGGTGAATCGCCCCTGCATGGCAGGCGAGTAGAAGATGCTGGCCTGGGAATAGTAGTAAACCAGCCACTCCAGTCCCTTCCCCGGAGCCTGTCTCATCCAAGTCATGATAGATGTGCTGTGATCAGCCCCCGTCACAGCACATTTCAGAATAGTGGACTCTCCTGGCTTCCTCACTTCCGGACCTGATTGGGTCAGGACAACCTCGGAGAGAACACCTGACAAAGAAAAAGAGAAATTTGAAAATATAGTTTTAACAATACTCCTCTGTCCATGCACTAGCAAGAGCTGCCCATCCTTCTGTCCATCCACCCATTCTACCTCCTCTCTGCACTCTGGCTATCTATTCTTTCTGCAATATCCATCACACCATCCTGCCCTCTGTATGTATGCTGCTTGGATATCTTTCTCTGTGTCTATCTCTCCCTCTCCCTCTAATCTGTCCCTTCACCCCTGTAGCTTCTGACCAGAGTTATAATGGTATATACACAATTATTCATAAATCATTAACTAACATGAAAGCCCGCTCAGGAAAATGAAGCTACAAACAGGTGAGGTCACAGCCATAGGATTGGTTAGAAGGTGAATTCAGCAGGTCGCTGGCAAATTGAATGAACAAGCTTCTCTGGACCATTGCGTTTTTAAATAGCAAATAAGACTGGGGAGTTTTGCATATCTTTGAGAGAACATATATATGTAGATGGGGGAAAGGCCCATTTTTTCGAAAGGAGAACACAACATCCTCCTTCGTAAACAATGTTGGGAAAGAAAGAAAGAGATAAAGAGAGAGAGAAAGAAGAGGAAATGGGGGTGGGGGGAGAAAGAAATTCATTAGTTGCTTTCTTCCATTCTGAGGACAGCTTTATTTCTACTTGTAACTTAACCTTTTATTCGTAACCTATTTTTAATAGGCAAATTTACTCATTGGTCAGAAAGACGTTTTCAGTTGACTTTGGGAGATGCAGGGCTTAGTTCCCAAGTGCTGGTAACTTGCCATGGAATCTGCAAGAAGTGACCAGGTAGCCAAGCACAGAGAACGCGGTGCTGACAGCTACTGCTACTCCAGCATGGCAGTGGGGAGCACAGGCCTCTGGCTGCACGAAGGTGGGAGATCACCCTGCAGCCTCCCCACCCCACACCCATGGACTCAGCAGTGAGGCTGCACCCGACCTTGACAAAGCACAAGGCCTGGGCTTGCCCTGGGGTCCTGCCCCTCTGAGCCAGATGCACCAGGTGTGGGGCAGGCAGGCTCAACCAGGCAGGATCCAAGTGTGAAGGGGCATAGTGTGGGGGGATCTAGGTGTGGGGTGAGAGGGTGTTGTGTGAGACAATGTAGGTGCAGGCAGCTCAGTAGGGGGGGTCTAGGTGTGGGGGGGATCTGGATTCACAGAGGTTCATTGGGGGGTGGGGAGGAGTCCCAGGTGCAGGGGCATTGGGATTCTGCAGGGGCTTCAAGGTGAAGGTGCTGGAGTGGGTCTTCGTGGGGTGGGAGTCTGGGTGCAGGTAATTGGGGGTCAGTGGTGTCGGGGTCTGGATGTGGGGACTCAGGGTGGGGCAGGGGGTGGGGCATCAAGATGGAGGTTTGAGTGCAGGGAGCTCACTGGGGCATGGCCTGGGTGCAGGGGTCGTAGTCCGGAAGCAGGGGGTCTGGGTGCAGGGGGGCTCCAGATGCAGGGGTTGAGGTTCAGTAGGGTGGAGTTTGAGTATGTAAAGCTAGGGGGTTTGTGGATGTACCGAGTGAGGCTTGGCAGGGGTGTCTGTGTATGGGAAGTCCAGAGGCACAGGGGTTGGGTGGATGAGGGAGCAGCTCCCTATACAGTGACCCCTCCCCCCAATCTGAGGAGCGATGTGGGCAGGAAGCCGGGGAGGCAGCTGAGCTTCCTGCAGATGGTGGAGGTTTCTAGGGGTGGGACTGACACAGCCCCAGCCACTCCGTGCAGGGGAAGAGGAAGTCCCATCCTCTACTGCCTCCATCCTAGACGGGAGTAGCAGCCAGTTAGGAGCCACTGGCTGGGGTGTCCCCAGCCCCATGGTGATTTACGTTTCCGCCAGTTGCCTGAGATGATGTACTCGCACTGCTAGGGAGTGGTACATGACTTCTCTTGCAGCTTCCCTTTGCTTCCCTGTCAGAAAGTCATTTTTCTGCAGGGAAGCAAAGAAATCTGCAGGGGACATGAATTCCCCCAGGAGTAATGTGGGAAGTGCAGGTATATGGAGTGAGGGTGGTATAGGGCATAGGGGTGCAGGTTCTCTGCCACTCACCCTGGAAGGCTGGTTCTCCGCAAGGTTAGTTTTAATGCTAGCTCTGATAGGTTCCCCCTCATTGTGTGTATTTGGCACAGTAATACACTGAGGTGTCTCCGGGTTGCAGGTGGGTCAGTTGCAGGTACACTTGGCTTTTGGAGGTGTCTCTGGTGATGGGGAGGCGATTTTTGAGCACATTGCTGTAAGCAGTGCCTCTATTGGACCAGATTTCTCCTACCCATTGCAGCCCTTTCCCCGCTGGCTGGCAAACCCACTACACCGTGTAGTTAGTGATAGAGAATCCGGACATGGTGCAGGTCAGTTTTAGGGTCGCTCAAGGTATTTGAGGTGTGTGATAAATGAAGGGGGGGGCTCCCTTTTATGGACACCCAGCCAGCCATCTAGCCGTAAAATCCCTCTTGGTAACTCCTCTCTGCTTGCTTTACCTGTAAAGGGTTAAAAAGCCCCCCAGGTAAAGAAAAGGAAGTGGGCACCTGACCAAAAGAGCCAAGGGAAAGGTAGAACTTTTTAAAAAATAGGAAAGAAACTTGCCCTGTGTCTGTTGTTCTCCGGAGAAGGAGACAGGGAGCAGCAATGCTATAAGCAGGGATGCTGTGTCAGGCTTGACCCAGTTATGAAAATTCATCTTCCAGACCTAGAAAGAATCATTGGGACAGGGAATGTTTAAATAGATGTGATCAGGTTTATTTCTTTAGTTTGGCTTGTGGATCTCCACTGTGCTAACCCCCAGGTGCTTTTGTTTGCCTGTAACTTTTAAGCTGGACCCCAAGAAAGCTATTCTTGCTACTTAATTTTTGGAATGGCTCTTTTAAAATCTATCAAAAGCCTAAGTTACAGACGTATTTTCTTCCTTTTTGTTTTTAATAAAATGTACCTCTTTTAAGAACAGGATTGAATTTTTGGTGTCCTAAGAAGTTTGTGCACATGTTGTTTAATTAACTGGTGGCAACAGCTGCTGCTCTCTGCGACTCACACCTGGTCAGGGAGGCTGGTTCTTCACAAGGTTAGTGTTAGGGCTCGTCTAATAGGTTTTCCCTCACTGTGTGTCTCTGGCACAGTAATACACGGAGGTGTCTCCCAGTTGCTCACTGGCATTAGAAAAGGTTCAGAGAAGGGCAACTAAAATTACACTGGTCTACAATTTTTGAGAAGTCGTCTGCTTCAGAGATAAAATGTGCTATTTATTATGTATTTTGATGTGCTGAATTCAAATATGACAATTAAAACAACTGATTGGCTACTGTTTCTAAGATATTTAAGTTTTTACATTTTATGTCTATGTATATTGTGTAGATAGTAGAGTTTTAATCATAAATTGTAAACTTAGGTCTTTTCATGTGTTTATGGTTACTTTACATGATAATATTTCACCTGTCCTGTTTATGTAACACTTTACAAATCAGCAAAAGGGTTATATAAATAAAATTTATTATGAAACAAAAGGCAAAAAACTATTATGTACATAGTTTAGTCCTATTCAGTGTCTACTCGGTGCTTCTTGGCTTGTCTCTTGTATTCATTAAATGGAGCATCTCTTGTCACTGTCCAGCAATAGTCTGCAAGCATTGATGGGCTCCATTTGCCCTGATAGCGTTTCTCCATTGTTGCAATGTCCTGGTGAAATCGCTCGCCGTGCTCGTCGCTCACTGCTCCACAGTTCGGTGGAAAAAAATCTAGATGAGAGTGCAAAAAATGTATCTTTAGTGACATGTTGCAACCAAGGCTTTTGTATGCCTTGAGGAGGTTTTCCACCAACAACCTGTAGTTGTCTGCCTTGTTGTTTCCGAGAAAATGTATTGCCACTAACTGGAAGGCTTTCCATGCCGTCTTTTCCTTGCCATGCAGTGCATGGTCAAATGCATCATCTCGAAGAAGTTCACGAATCTGAGGACCAACAAAGACACCTTCCTTTATCTTAGCTTCACTTAACCTTGGAAATTTTCCACGCAGGTACTTGAAAGCTGCTTGTGTTTTGTCAATGACCTTGACAAAGTTCTTCATCAGACCCAGCTTGATGTGTAAGGGTGGTAACAACATCTTCCTTGATTCAACAAGTGGTGGATGCTGAACACTTTTCCTCCCAGGCTCCAATGACTGTCAGAGTGGCCAATCTTTCTTGATGTAGTGGGAATCTCTTGCATGGCTATCCCATTCACAGAGAAAACAGCAGTACTTTGTGTATCCAGTCTGCAGACCAAGCAAGAGAGCAACAACCTTCAAATCGCCACAAAGCTGCCACTGATGTTGGTCATAGTTTATGCACCTCAAAAGTTGTTTCATGTTGTCATAGGTTTCCTTCATATGGACTGCATGACCAAATGGAATTGATGGCAAAACATTGCCATTATGCAGTAAAACAGCTTTAAGACTCGTCTTCGATGAATCAATGAACAGTCTCCACTCATCTGGATCATGAACGATGTTGAGGGCTGCCATCACACCATCGATGTTGTTGCAGGCTACGAGATCACCTTCCATGAAGAAGAATGGGACAAGATCCTTTTGACGGTCACGGAACATGGAAACCCTAACATCACCTGCCAGGAGATTCCACTGCTGTAGTCTGGAGCCCAACAGCTCTGCCTTACTCTTGGGTAGTTCCAAATCCCTGACAAGGTCATTCAGTTCACCTTGTGTTATGAGGTGTGGTTCAGAGGAGGAGGATGGGAGAAAATGTGGGTCCTGTGACATTGATGGTTCAGGACCAGAAGTTTCATCCTCTTCCTCTTCCTCATCTGACTCAAGTGAGAATGATTCTGGTGCATCAGGAACCGGCAGTCCTTCTCCGTGGGGTACTGGGCGTATAGCTGATGGAATGTTTGGATAATGCACAGTCCACTTTTTCTTCTTTGACACACCTTTCCCAACTGGAGGCACCATGCAGAAGTAACAATTGCTGGTATGATCTGTTGGCTCTCTCCAAATCATTGACACTGCAAAAGGCACAGATTTCCTTTTCCTGTTCAACCACTGGCGAAGATTTGTTGCACATGTGTTGCAGCATATGTGTGGGGCCCACCTCTTGTCCTGATCTCTAATTTTGCAGCCAAAAGAAAGGTGATAGGCTTTCTTAACCATAGTGGTTATACTGCGCTTTTGTGATGCAAAAGTCACTTCACCACAAACATAGCAGAAGTTATCTGCACTGTTCACACAAGTACGAGGCATCTCTGATCACTTTGGCTAAACAGAAATGTGTCCCTTTGCAAAATCAAACACTGACAAATAAGAGAGCACGACTCTGTATGATTTCTAGAGCTGATATAGGGCAATTTGTTCAGCAGAGTGATGTAAGCTTCGTTATGATTGCATCATCCATGACTTCTAGGAATAACATGATGCAATTCATATCATGTATGACGCAATACCAGCTTCAGATTGCATCATTCATTGTTTTGCCTAAAAAGCAAGTCCTGTCCAAACCCAGTCATAGATTTATTCATAGATCCAGTCAAAGATGTATTTTAGTCATTTCTGGTTTAAATTGAGATCCCTTCCCTTTATAACTCACTTATCCTCCGCCATTCCCAAGTCAAGGGTCGTATATACTGACCCAATAGCATATCTTGAAAACTAGAGCCAATCAACAATTTTAAGCATCATTTTCGTTCTCAGTGACCCAGAATTAGTAAAGTTTGACTACATTTATTTCAGAAGCATTTTGGCTGTAGA
>NW_020693842.1:0-3559 GCF_002925995.2 Terrapene triunguis
CCCGCTCATCCAGCTAGGTCTAAATCTCCTGCCTAATAACCGTTTTCCCTTTCTCGGGATACAGGCCTCGGACAGCTCGTGCAACTTCAACTTGAAATAATCCCAGGCATCATCTGCCTTTAGATCCTTAAGGATGTTAGCCCAATCCACTTCCCTAAGTAGTTGCCTTAATTTATTAAAGTTGGCCTTTTTGAAATCATAAACCTTAGTCACAGTTTTATTTCTGTTAATCCTTTCATTTAGTTTAAACCGAATTAGCTCATGGTCACTCGAGCCAAGGTTGTCCCCTACAACCATTTCCTCAACAAGGTCCTCACTACTCACCAGCACCAAATCTAAAATTGCATCCCCCCTCGTCGGTTCAGTTACTACTTGATGAAGGAATTCATCTGCTAGCACGTCTAGGAACATCTGAGCCCTATTATTGTTACTAGCATTTGTTCCCCAATCTATATCCGGGAAGTTAAAGTCCCCCATGATTACACAGTTTTTATTAGTTTTTACTTCCCTAAAAACATTAAAAAGTTCTCTGTCTGCATCCTGGCTAGATCCAGGCGGTCTATAGCACACCCCGAGCACTATCTCAGGGGAGGCTTTAGTAGTTCTTTTACCCAGTGTAATTAGTGCCCAGACAGACTCCGTCTTATCCATTCCATCACTTATTATTTCTTTACATTTTACCTCATTATTGACATACAATGCCACTCCCCCACCTTTACCTTTTTTCCGGTCATTCCTAAACAGCACATACCCTTCCATACCTGTACTCCAGTCTCATAGACTCATAGACTTAAAGGTCAGAAGGGACCATTATGGTCATCTAGTCTGACCTCCCGCATGATGCAGGCCACAAAAGCTGACCCACCCACTTTCCCTTAACTCAGCTGTTGAAGTCTCCAGATCGTGATTTAAAGACTTCAAGTCGCAGAGAATCCTCCAGCTTGCGACCCCTGCCCAATGCTGCGGAGGAAGGCGAAAAACCTCCAGGGCCTCTGCCAATCTACCCTGGAGGAAAATTCCTTCCCGACCCCAAATATGGCGATCAGTAGAACCCCGAGCATACAGGCAAGATTCTCTAGCCAGACCCACATTTTACCAGCGATGGCACTTTATTATCTAATTGACTAAAATCATGTTATCCCATTAAACCATTCCCTCCATAAACTTATCTAGCCTAATCTTGAAGCCAGAGAGGTCTTTCGCCCCCACCGTTTCCCTCGGAAGGCTGTTCCAAAATTTCACCCCTCTGACGGTTAGAAACCTTCGTCTAATTTCAAGCCTAAACTTCCCCACGGCCAGTTTATATCCATTCGTTCTCCTGTCCACATTAGTACTGAGCTGAAATAATTCCTCTCCCTCCCTGGTATTTATCCCTTTGATATATTTAAAGAGAGCAATCATATCCCCCCTCAGCCTTCTTTTGGTTAGGCTAAATAAACCGAGCTCCTCGAGTCTCCTTTCATAGGAAAGGTTTTCCATTCCTCGGATCATCCTAGTGGCCCTTCTCTGTACCCGTTCCAGTTTGAGTTCATCCTTTTTAAACATGGGAGACCAGAACTGCACGCACTACTCCAAATGAGGTCTCACCAGCGCCTTGTATAACGGAAGCAGCACCTCCTTGTCCCTACTAGAAATACCTCGCCTAATGCATCCCAAGATCGCATTAGCTTTTTTCACAGCCACGTCATATTGCCGGCTCATAGTCATCCTGCGATCAACCAGGACTCCGAGGTCCTTCTCCTCCTCCGTCACTTCCAACCGATGCGTCCCCAGCTTATAACTAAAATTCTTGTTAGTCATCCCTAAATGCATCACCTATGCATGATCCCAGGCATCATCTGCCTTCTCATTATTAAATCTCATCCTATTATTATTACTCCAATTTACAAGGTCATCTAAGTCTCCCTGCAGAATATCCCGATCCTTCTCCGAATTGGCAATGCCTCCCAACTTTGTGTCATCCGCAAACTTTATCAGCCCACTCCTACATTAGGTTCCGAGGTCAGTAATAAATAGATTAAATAAAATCGGACCCAAAACCGAACCTTGAGGAACCCCACTGGTGACCTCCCTCCAACCTGACAGTTCACCTTTCAGTACTACCCGCTGCAGTCTCCCCTTTAACCAGTTCTTTATCCACCTCTGGATTTTCTTATCGATCCCCATCTTTTCCAATTTAACCAATAATTCCTCATGCGGTACCGTATCAAACGCTTTACTAAAATCGAGGTATATTAGATCCACCGCATTTCCTTTATCTAGAAGGTCTGTTACTTTCTCAAAGAAGGAGATCAGGTTGGTTTGGCACGATCTGCCTTTCGTAAACCCATGTTGTAATCTGTCACAATTGCCATTTACCTCAAGGTCCTTAACTACTTTCTCCTTCAAATTTTTTTCCAAGACCTTGCATACTACAGAAGTTAAACTAACAGGCCTGTAGTTACCCGGGTCACTTTTTTTCCCCTTCTTGAAAATAGGAACCACATTAGCTATTTTCCAGTCCAACGGTACCACCTCCGAGTTTACAGATTCATTAAAAATTACCGCTAAGGGGCTCGTAATTTCTTGCGCCAGTTCCTTCAATATTCTAGGATGAAGATCATCCGGTCCACCTGATTTAGTCCCGTTTAGCTGGTGAAGTTTGGCTTCCACCTCTAATACTGTAATGTCAATTCCCCCTCCTTTATTCCCCTCTGTCCTGCTCTCTCTATTCCTAAACCCTTCATTAGCCTTATTAAAGACCGATGCAAAATATTCATTTAGATATTGTGCCATGCCTAAATTATCCTTAATCTCCATTCCATCTACATTCTTCAGCGGTCCCACTTCCTCTTTCTTTGTTTTCTTCCTATTTATATGGCTATAAAACCTCTTACTATTGGATTTAATTCCCCTCGCAAGGTCCAACTCTACACGGCTTTTGGCCTTTCTCACTGCATCCCTACATGCTCTGACCTCAATAAGGTAGGTTTCCTTGCCGATCCCTCCCCTCTTCCATTCTTTGTACGCTTTCTGTTTTTTCTTAATTGCCTGTTTGAGACGCCCGCTCATCCAGCTAGGTCTAAATCTCCTGCCTAATAACCGTTTTCCCTTTCTCGGGATACAGGCCTCGGACAGCTCGTGCAACTTCAACTTGAAATAATCCCAGGCATCATCTGCCTTTAGATCCTTAAGGATGTTAGCCCAATCCACTTCCCTAAGTAGTTGCCTTAATTTATTAAAGTTGGCCTTTTTGAAATCATAAACCTTAGTCACAGTTTTATTTCTGTTAATCCTTTCATTTAGTTTAAACCGAATTAGCTCATGGTCACTCGAGCCAAGGTTGTCCCCTACAACCATTTCCTCAACAAGGTCCTCACTACTCACCAGCACCAAATCTAAAATTGCATCCCCCCTCGTCGGTTCAGTTACTACTTGATGAAGGAATTCATCTGCTAGCACGTCTAGGAACATCTGAGCCCTATTATTGTTACTAGCATTTGTTCCCCAATCTATATCCGGGAAGTTAAAGTCCCCCATGATTACACAGTTTTTATTAGTTTTTACTTCCCTAAAAACA
>NW_020693843.1:0-1646 GCF_002925995.2 Terrapene triunguis
GCACCTGTGGGCGAGGCAGTGCACAGAGCCACCTAACCGCCCCTCTGCCTAGAAGCCAGAGGGAGATGTTGCCACTTCTGGGGAGCTGCCTGATGTAAGCGCCGCCCGGAGCCCGCACCTCTGCCCCAGCCCTGAGCCCCCTCCCGCACCCAAATTCTCTCCCAGAGTCAGCACCCCGAACCCCCTTCCTGCGCCCCAACCCCCTGCACCAGCTCTGTGACCCCCTCTTGCGGCGGGGGCCAGAGCAAGGCCGTGCGTCCCCGACCTGCGGCTTGCAGAGGGGGCCGGAGCCGGGGCCGTGCGTCCCTGACCTGCGGCTTGCAGAGGGGGCCGGAACCGGGGCCATGTGTCCCCAACCCGCGGCTTGCCGAGGGGGCCGGAGCTGGGGCCATGCACCCCCCTCGCAGCTGCCTCGGGTTGTGCACTCCCCCATGCCTCCGGTGTGCCCCCCCCATGTGTCCTGATATTTTACTCTTGAGATCTGGTCACCCTACAGGTCAGTGACTGGCGGTGGCCTGCCAACAAGGGGTGGTGGTGGGCTGGGGAGACCCCTCGGGAGTGGGACCTGCTGCTCCCTTTAAGAAGGTGCAGAAAATGCTCCCATCGTTGCACATTGGCCTCGCAGCTGGGCCCCAGCCACACCCCATGAGGGACATCCGGCATTCCCAGTGGTGCTAGTCCCCGCCACGACTGTCATGCAGGATTCTTGCTGCCCCTGTGACCTCTCCCCCGCCCAAGGAAAGCTAGAATATGGCCCTATATGGCCCATTCCTGCCTGGGAGTGCAAGGGGCTCCGGCTTCCCACCCAGACTAATAACTGGTTAGAACTGTGTCCAGGGAGGGCAAAGTCCAGGAATGAGCCGAGGGTCAGAAGCCAAATGCCAGAGCCGAAGGCGTGGTAAGCCACGGGCAGAGCTAGGGATCGAAGCCAGAAATTTGAAGCTGGAAGGGAGCAGGGACTGGAACAAGGGCAAGTGCTGCTGCAGGCAAGGTACCCGGTAAGCAGCCGCTGATCTGCGGTGTGGGCCGGGCTTAGAACCGTCAGGGGCTGTGACCTCTCTGTCAGTTCCAAGGTAGTGCAGATAGGCTCACTGGATTGCTTTGCAGCGAAGTTAGTCAGGGACTAGGCCAGCGGCTGGTCCTAGCTGGTCTGATACCTGACAGCACCCTGCTTCTTTTAGGGTTGCCTCCCTGGAGCCCTTGGGCTGGATTTCTTGGGGAGCCTGCAGGAGGTCCAGGGCATGGACGTGTTCCAGGGATTCCCACAAATGCTCTTCTGGGCCGCATCCCTCCCCATCACTCAGCTATTGGAGTCGTCCCCGGACTCAGCGGGAGTCCCGAATCCGCTGGCCCATGCGTTCCTCTTGGCCCAGCCCAGTTATTGGCAGAGGGGGAGGAGTAGCATGGGGTGGGAAGGGATTCTCGGTGAAAGGTTTCAGGAAGGAGATGTGGAACAAGGGGTGGACCTTGAGGGATTCTGGCAGCTGCAATCAAAAGGTTACCGGGTCAAGTTTTTCTGTGATCACAAATGGCCCTATGGACTTGTGGTCCAGCTTCACAGATGGATGGGTGGATTCCAGATCCTGAGCTCCTGAGGTTGTTATGAGTCTCATGCCCAATGTGCAAGAACAGAGGGAGTTAACCCA
>NW_020693844.1:0-11214 GCF_002925995.2 Terrapene triunguis
TTCGAATTATCTAAATTCGGATTAATCCTGTAGTGTAGACATACCCTAAGGGGAGTTCAGCTCTGGAACTGGCTTCCAAGGGAGGTTGTGAAATCCCCGTCACTGGAGGTTTTTAAGAACAGGCTGGACAAACACCTGTTAGGGACGGTCTAGGTTTACTTGGTCCTGGCTCAGCACTGGGGGCTGGACTTGATGACTTTTCGAGGTCCCTTCCAGCCTGACATTTCTGTGAATGCAAATAAAAAATGAATGAATAAGGGCCTAAATCTGGTCCCATGTTACCCTGAGAACTGAAGTCAATGGGGCTGCAAGGGGGCCCATATTTCAATTGAACCTTAAACCCGAGGGCTGGACTGAATGGTGACTTGAACTCCCTGGCAATCCCATGACTCTTTCTGCAAGATGAGAGCAGCTGGCTCTGGTGACTTGGCCACCTTCCCATTTGGGTAATTACGAGGGCTGGTTGGCTAGAAAATGATTTTTGGTTCAACAAAATTTTTGAGATTTTGACTTTTCGTCCCAGTTTCACACAGGAAAATTTTTCAATATCTTGAAAATTTGTGTGGGGTGGGAAATCCATTTTCTGCCCAGCCCTGGTAATTACATGAGTGTAAAATTGCTCCTGTAGCTGCAGTTGGCTACATTGAGACTTTTCACTTCCTGCCCTAAGGCACTGCGCAGTGCTGCTGTGGGGCTGTCAGACAGCTGCCCCGCTCCACCCCCACAGTGGATGAAGACATTTCTATACTCAGCAAAAGGGCCCAATCCTGCATGGTGCTGAGGCACTTCCTGTGAAGTGCTGGGCACCCACAACACTGAGCAAAGTCAAGGGGCGTGGTGGGTGCTCAGCGGCTGTTAGGATCAGCTCCTACCTTCTGTTCCGTAAAGCAATTTACATTGTAACGCATTGTCGCTGGGAACCTTATGGCAGTAAATAGGGCTTTGTGCCATTGTCGATCAGTGTTATTCTGAGGGTTATACTTACAGGAACTGGGCTGGGCAGACATTGTGCTCGAATAGCGTTATGATTTCTGTGGTCTTGTCTGTATTACCACTGACAACATTTAGCCCTTTAATAGCGAGCCTGGGGACCTGATTCTCATTTGCGCTAGGCCCCTTTCCACCATGGTAATGCACCGGGGCTTGGAAGTGGGTGTGAGTGTAATTTATGCTCCTCTAAACTCTTCCTTACATTGGTGCAAAGGGGAAGCTGTGTCATTTTGAGTAATGCCCTTCGGCTAGAAATCAGGCAGAATCTTGGCCAGTCCAGTCGTCCTTTGTCAGGCCAAACTCCTGCTGCCAAGTAACACTGCCTCAGTCAGGGACTGCAGGATTCTGGTCAAGTAGCTCCCTAAGAAGGAGAGGGCAGAGGGTCGGGAGGGAAAGGAAGATGGTCCCCAGCATTAGAGAGCTGCCTGGAAGGGGTTGTGTCATAACGATCCCCACTTTGCCAGGGGAACTGCAGCCAGTCAATGCAGCCTTAAAAATGGGGTGCAGCAGGCTAAGGAGAAGTGGCCAAGGCACCTAGGGAATCGGGTCTTTTCTGAGCCAATTGTTCTAATCACTAGACCATGTTGCCCTCTATTGTCAGCTGTTTCAGAAGGGTCACTGACAGATGCACTTTACTTCTCTCTCCCTGCTTTGTGCAGTGAGACGCAGATTGCTAACCAGCCCCTTTCAGCTCATTTTAGCCAGTTCATAGCTAGATCCAGGAGGAGGCCCTTAACTTCCTTTCATTTCAGTAGGAGTGAGGCCCCTAACCCTCTTAGCCATGTTTGAAAATCCCACTAGGTGCCTCTCTGCATCTATAGGCACCCAAATACTTCTGAAAATCTGACCCTAAGTCTCTTGAAAAAGGGACTTGGGCAATTTTGGAAATCGTATCCTTCATTGTCTTATTTTTCTCACATGTCAGAGCTTTCAGTTTGATGATTTAAAATGCAATTTAAGTCCTCCAAGACAAGACTCCAAATGATTGTTACAGGTCCGCATTGTACCACCAAGAAAGATGGGACAATTATGGACCAATCTTGGATAGCTGGGGAGAGACTTAGATTGGGACTGTCAAAAACCGTAAGTGATTTAGAAGCATTTTCCTTTGAAAGTCAGTGAGACTTGTTCTCTGAAGTCATGTGAGTTGGTTTATATAGCTCATCCACTGAAGACACTGTGCCATGTTCTGGATGTTTAAAATTATTCTCAATCATTATAGTACACCCCTGTGCCATTGGAATGCAGAGAAATGCTGTACCCTCTGTAGAGTCTTTACCCCACCCCTCTAGTATCTATCACCACAGCACATCCTCCTCGGAGGCGTTCCTCACTGGAAATGACCGAGACACTGAACCCAGTCACTGCAGCAGTGCACTAGGCATCAGCCTTTGGGCCAGTGTGTCAGGATTTTCTTTTCCTTTTTTTTACAAAAATGATCTTTGCCAAGTATCTGGTTTTATCTTCTTTAGGTAAAACATCTGCATTAAGCTTTGGAATTGGGAAAACAGCCTCTTCAGTAGGACATCAGTGTTGAATATCTATGATATGTTTGGAAACTTTTGCTGGATATAAATTGCATTTCCATTTAGTTGTACAAAGTTAAAGCAGGTTTTTTTTAGCGGAGCATAAATATTATCAGACTAAGTATTTTCTGGACTAGCCAGTTTATATATGGCTGTTGGAGACTTGATGACGGACACTGACTATAACGATATTTTATTTCTCCAGTGGTAGGAGTGCAGTTATTTCTGTACCAGACTCAGCGGATCCTGTTCGTTGAAGTTAACGGCACTGCAAAGATCCACTGTTCTTCCACAGAAAAAATGGAAGGAGGAGACGTGTTTTGGTATTTGAGACGAGAAGGTGAGACACCCACGTGCATTAAGTACTGTTTGGATAATCTAAATGTAAGTAAATTTGCTTGCAAACATGAGACACACCTCTCGACACTGGAAATCAGCAACGTCCAAAAGAATGAGACTGGCGTTTACTACTGTGCATTTATATACAGCAGCTACCTGCTTTTTGGAAATGGAACCACACTGATCGTTGGAGGTAAGGAACCACAGCTTCTTTAAGGAGACTCATAATTGATTGACAAAGCATATTTCATGTTCCTATTAAAATGTAACAAGATACCTTAGCTACTGAGAAACAGTTAAAAGAAAAGCATACTTTAGATCAAAAAGATCAGCTGAACATTAAATGCTATGGGCAGAGAAGGAATATAATAGGTGTATATTTCATAACTAGAAAACTTCACATTTGAAAATGTTGAAAGTAAACCTTTGCAGTTTCTCTGTGACCGTTCAAGCCACCTAGGTTGGCAATATTCCTAGCCTAAGAGCCATGACTGCATAAAACAATATTTTGAGTTAATGAAATGTTCTTAAGAGTGCATCTCTTTATAAAATTGCACACAATTTTCCTTCTAGCAACTGTGGATATTTATTGCGTTATATCCTAGTTGGTGTTGGCGTTTTGATTTAATACTTCTCGCTTCAACAGATTTTTTTTTAATTAATGTCTTAGGGGAAGATTTATGCAGTGTTGTTATAGCTGTGTTGGTCCTAAGAGACAAGGTGGGTGAGATAAAATATTTTATTGGACCAAGTTCTGTTGGTGGGAGAGACAAGCTTTTGAATTTACACAGAGCTCGCCTGTAGATCCGGGAAATTACACTCTGAATATATTTCCCAGACCTGGAGAAGAGCTCTGTGTAAGCTTGAAAGCTTGTCTCTCTCACCAACAGAAGTTGGTCCAATAAAAGATTTTACCTCACCCACCTTGTGTCTGAGTGAAAGGTTAACATCTTTAATCAGACTGCAGATCATTTGATCATCGCACTGAATTCTCCACCTCCTTCTGCTCAGACAGTTATACCAACAGCAGCTGGGTGATGCTTCTGGTCCCATTTCCACATGATATTCAAGTCACTGGGACAGCGAATCTGGCCTGTGTGATCCAGGGAGTGTCCAGCCCAGTTCATGTTTCCTGGAGTGTTTCTGGGGAGCTGCAGGAACAGGGGCTGACGCGCTCATTGAAAGCAAGAGATGGATCTTTAACGCTCATAAATCCCATCAGCGTCCCCATGGACACCTGGACCAGTGGGAAGAATTTCACCTGTGAAGTCAAATTCAACTCTTCTGACAAGAGTGTGAAGAAAAGTACCAGGTATCCTGCAGGTGAGTGATATTATATTTGAGGTTAAGGGAGACTCAGATGTGAAATAGATGTCAAGTGGCCACACTCAGAGCAGCTTCTACGTAACTTTCCATCACAGAAAGCTGGAATAGTCTATGTCTTATTAGTTAGAATTTCTCTAGAGAATTTGGGGAAAGATAACGAGACATTACAGGGATCACAAGACAATTTAGTCGTGACCTTTAGGGCAGCTTTCACCCAGATTTTACAGGGATTCATATGTACAGAGGCATTTGAGAAGACATGCTCTCTAATTAGATATGCAAAGTGATGGAGAGGCAATGAGATGAGGAGAAACCTCCAGAGAGGACTTTGTAGATATGCAGAGAATTTTGGGAAAGGAGATGAGGAATTGCAATGTTTACAAGACAATAACTTCCTATGGAAACTTTCACACCAACTGTGTCTATAAAGCACCCTACCGAGTTAAATGACAGCCAGTGTCAGAGGGAGAAGGGAATAGAGGTACTGTGGGTGCAGAGAGCTGTTTCCTGGTGAGATGTGGAGAGGCGATGAGGTGAGGAGAAACCTACAGGGAGGATTTTGTAGATGGCAGGAGGTGCAGAGAAGATTCTGATTACAGGAGAAATCATCGGCCTAATGCCACGGGCACAACAGAGAGACTGAAAGGTGCTGAAGGCTCCTGTAGCCTCACTCCTCAGGGGTTAAGGCCTGTGTTGAAATGGGGATCAGGAGGGAAGAGCTGGATGTGGTGGCATCACAACCCTCTTTGCGGAAGTCAGGCACATGTATCTCTTTTTTGGCTTCCTCCACAGCCCCTGACAGCGAGTGCTCACATTACATTGGGCCCCTTGCGGCTGGTGCTGCTCTGCTGCTGCTGTGGGTGTCTCTGAGCCTCGTCTGGACCCTCTGCCCTTCCACTCTAGGTAATAAACACTGCCCAGCCCAGACACTCTCCCACAGAGAGAAATCCTACTCCCCTGCTTGCTACTGGGGACTGCAACTGTCCCGTCCAACACAACACATGTCACAACTGCCAGGACTGATCTCAGAATGTTTGTTTTCTGAAACTTGAATTTCCTGTGTCAGGAGAACGGCTTTGTTCTCCGTGACAAAGGGAGCGATGTAGAAAGGCTTCTACTGCCCATGGCCCAGGCACCTTGTGTATAGTTCACAAAGAGCACTAGCCTTTCTGATGAGCCTCTCTCCATGTGCCATGCAAGGTGGTGCTCTGCGCACCCACAGCTCGGATGCACCATTAGTCAGTAAACTACAGCTGGGGGAGTGACTGTGGAGGAGGAACTTTTACTGTTGTCTTTGTTTGTTCCAGGATTCCAGCCCAGGATCTCAGCACCCCCAGCTTCAGAGGAGAACCAGGTACGGCTCTTTGCAAACTATCTCTGTCCAAATCAATGTGTCTCTCAGGCTTTTCTAATTCATCAACTTCATATATTTGGCACTTCTGGAAGGAGGAAATGAAAGTGAGATCTAGCTTTTGAAGTAGCTGAAGGAGAGCACAGCGTTTTATTGCTAACTTTGCTATTAAGTTACTGTAGGATAGTGGGCAAGTCACTTAGTGCTCTGTGACTCAGTTTCCCCCTACATAAATAGTGGGTAACAAGACTTATGATGTTTTATTGGTTCTGACTGTGCCCTTAACAGGGTTTTTTGTACAGCTGGGAACATTTCTGGCACTTATAAGGTAAAGAGCTATAAGAAATTATATTTGTAAAGCACGTGAAGATTTTCCAGTGACAGGTGCTGTGGGCCTGATCCAAAGCTCACTGGACCTCAGTAGGAGACTGTCCATTGACATGGGGTTTGGATCTGGCCAAATATTGTCAATAGCTGATTCTTAAAGTCAGAATCCAGCGCTGGTTTCCATTCTGATAACACGCACAGTTTATAGGACAAACAGGAGAGTCAGAGATGAGGGAATTTTTCATCAGGCTAAACTCACTTGGATGTCTGGTTCTGTCTCAGCTTGTTTCCCTTCATTTTACAAGAAGGGGCTAATTTTCCTAACTGTCACCAAACAGGGTGGGATCTTATACGCTCATCTGGATTTTGATTCACGGAATCTCAACGGGCGCACGATGCAGCGACCGGCCAGAGGGAAACATGTAAAACTCTGAACTGTCTCGTGCAGGGGAATCCACAAGCGGAAACTGATGGCTGGTTCTCTGCTGATTAGAAGTAGACAGAGCCTTCTTCCAGCTGTCTGGCTGTCTATTTTCTTTTTTATTTTCTCCACTTCTCTGTTTAGAATATAAAGGTCAGAAGATCCCCACAGAGTCCAGCCTCATGAGGTGGGAAATCTCCTTTTGGGATATAAAGGCATCATGATGTAGACGACTTTACACTTCACTTGTGTATTAGATTGGAAGCTCTTTGGGGCAGCAACTGTCTCTTTGTTCTGTGTTTGTGCAGCACCTAGTACAATGGGGCCTGGTCCATAACTGGGGCTCCTGGGTGCTATGGTACAATCATCATCATCATCATCATCATCACCCCCCTATCTGCAGAGGGACCCAGACACAGCTGAACGGCTGCAGCTTCCCTGCACAAAGAGTGAGGCCGGACGGCAGGAGGCTGCACAGGGGATGTTCAGCCCCTGTATACACCACAGCTCCCAGCTCCCCTGTTCCTCAGCAGGCGCATGCTCACGTTACATGGACGAGCAATGGGATTGTGAAGGGGAAGGATGGATGTGGGAGAAGCTCTGAGGGATGAAAATCTCTCCCCAGGCCAGGGCTGGAGCTGTTAATAAAGTGTCCCTTCTAGACACTGCTGCTTTTCCCCATGGGCGAGATCCACAGGCCCCCATGTGCCAGCCCCTCTGCACCATCTAACAATAACACCACGTTATCAATGACTGGAGCTCTCCTGGTGCCTGAGCCTGCACGCGCTGCCTGTTTACATCACAACTTGTTCTTCAAGCTGTTGTTCGAACTGTCACTCATTAAAAAGAGACGGCATCTCCACTAGTGATGTTTGTGTTGCCTCTTTTACCTGTTCAATGCATCAATCTCAGCATATTGTGTAAAAAGAAAGGTGACCTCTTAAATTCTTTGGGACCGATTCTGCTCTGGTTTACAGCAGTGTAAATCTGGAGGAGCTCTGTTGCAGTCAGTGGAGTTACTCTGGATTTACTCCTGTACCTTTGAGAGCAGAATCCAGCACTTTCTATCCCCCTTGTTACACACACCTCTACACATATGATAAGGGCTGTTTCAAAGAGGATGGTGATCAATTGTTCTGCATGCCCACCAGAGGAAGGACAAAAAGTAATGGGATTAATCTGCAGCAAGGGAGATTTAGGTTAGATACTAGGAAAATCTTTCCAACTCTAAGGTTAGTTCAGCTCTGGAACAGGCGTCCGAGGGAGGTTGTGGAATCCCCGTCACTGGAGGTTTTAAGAACAGGTTGGACAAACACCTGTCAAGGATGATCCAGGTTTACTTGGCCCTGCCTCACCATAATGGGCTGGACTTGAAGATGTTTTGAGGTCCCGTCCAACCTGACATTTCTCTGATTCTATGAGTGCCAATAAAAAATGAATGACTAACGGTCTGAACCTGGTCCCATGTTACCCTGAGAACTGAACCGGGGCTACAGGAGGGCCCAGATTTCCACTGAAACTTAAACCTGAGGGCTGGAATAAATGGTGACTTGAACTCCCTGGTAATCCCATGATGCTTTGTGCAATACAAGAGCAGCTGCCTCTGGTGCCTTGGCCACCTTCCCATTTGGGAAATTTTTGTGGTTTTGATAAAGGTTTTTTTTACCTGAAAAAAGGTTTTTCCGAATGGTTAAAATTTTTCGTTTTGATATTTTACAAAATGAAAAATTCCAGTTTTCCCAGTTCGCAATGACTTCTTGCTTAGAAATTTAAGCTAATTATAGTTGAATTATTTTTTAAATTTAATATGCTCAAAATTGAAAGGAAACATTGCAAAACTGTGAAGAGAAAATGCCTCCACTCATCCAAACCAAAAATTATTTTTGGATATTTGGTTCAAGAAAATTATTGAGAGTTTGACTTTTCATCCCAATTCGAGATGGGAACATTTTTCGATATCTTAAAATGTGTGTGGGGTGGGAAATCCATTTTCTGCCCCAGCCCTGGTAATCACATGAGTGTAAAATTACTCCTGTAGCTGCAGTTGGCTACATTGCTCCTTTTCACTTCCTGCCCTAAGCCACTGCGCAGTGCTGCTGTGGGGCTGTCAGACAGCTGCCCTGCTCCACCCCCACAGTGCACGAAGAGATTTCTGTATACAGTGTAAGGGCCCAATCCTGCATGGTGCTGAGGTACCTAATGTGATGTGCTGGGCACCCACAACATTCTGCAAAGGCAAGGGGAGTGGTGGGTGCTCAGCTGCTTTTATGCTCAGCACCTACGTTCAGTTCCTTAAAGCACTGCACATTGGGATCCCTGGAGCAGTAAACAGGGCTTTGTACCATTGTCAGTCAGTGTTAATGGGTGGGATATAACAGGCCCTTACAGGAACTGGGCTGGGCAGACATTGTGCTCGAATAGTGTTATGATTTCTGTGGTCTTATCTGTACGACCACTGACAACCTTCAGCCCCTTAACAGCGACCCTGGGGACCGGATTCTCATTTGCACTAAGCCTCTGTCCACCATCGTAACACCCAGGGGCCTGGAAGTGGGTGTGGGTGTAATTTCTGCTCCTCTAAACTCCTGTTTACATTGGTGCAAAGGGGAAGCTGTGTCATTGTGAGTAATTGGGATAGAAATCAGGCAGAATCTTGGCCAGTCCAGTCGTCCTTCATCAGCCAAACTCCTGCTTCTACGTAACATTGCCTCAGTCAAGGACTGCAGGATTTAGCCCAGGTGGCTTCCCAACCATGGGAGGGAGGAAGGCGGGGAGGGAAATGGAAGGAAGAAGGAAGATGGTCCCCAGCATTAGAGAACTGCCTGGAAGGGGTTTGTGACAGATCGATCCAGGGGAGTTGCCGCCAGCCAGAGCAGCCTCACAAGCAGGGTGCGGGTTAAGGAGATGTGGCCAAGGCACCCGGAGATTCTGTTCTTTTTTGAGCCAATTGCTCTAATCACTAGTCCACGTTGCCCTCTGTTATCAGCTGTTTCAGAAGGGACATTGACAGATGCACTTTACTTCTCTCTCCCTGCTTTGTGCAGCCAGACGCAGCTTTCTAACCAGCCCCGTTCAGTTAATTTTAACCAGTTTATTGCTAGACTCAAGGGGTGGCGCTTAACTTCCATTGACTTCAGTAGGAGTGAGGCACCCAACCCTCTGAGCCGTGTTTGAAAATCCCACTAGGCACCTGTCTGCATTTATAGGCACCTAAATACCTTTGAAAATCTGTCCCAAAGTCACTTTTGAAAATGGGACTTACACTATTTTGAAAATCGTGTCTTATGTTGTCTTATTTCTCACACATGTCAGAGCTTTCAGTTTGATGATCTAAAGTGCAGTTAACAGTCCTCCAAGAGAAGACAACAAACAATCATTACATGTCTGCGTTGTGCCACCAAGAACTGTGCTACAATAAACCAAACATGGAAGGCAGGGGAGCGATTTAGCTTGGGATTGTCAAAGGACCTAAGTGGTTTAGGAGCAGTTTCCTTTGACAGTCAATGGGAGTTGTGCTCCGAACTCATGTGGGTTTGTTTATATAGATAATCTATACTCTGGATGTTTAATTATTCTGAATCATTATATACACCCCTGTGCCACTGGAATGCAGAGAAAATCTACAAGAAATGCTGTACCCTCTGTAGAGTCTTTAACCCACCCATCTTGTATCTATTACCACAGCACATCCTCCTGTGAGGCGTTCCTCACTGGACATAACCGAGACACTGAACCCAGTCACTGCAGCAGTGCACTAGGCATCAGCCTTTGGGCCAGTGAGTCAGGATTTTGTCTTACTATTTTTAGGAACATGATCTTTGCCGAGTATCTGGTTTTATCTTCCTTAGGTAAAACTTCTGCATTAAGCTCTGGAATTGGGAAAACAGCCTCTTCATTAGGACACTAGTATTGAATACTGTATCTATGATATGTTTTGAAACTTTTGCTGGATATTAATTGGATTTTCATTTACTTGTATAAAGTTATAGCAGTATTTTAAGCATTGAGAATAAA
This sequence comes from Terrapene triunguis, assembly GCF_002925995.2. NCBI lineage: Eukaryota > Metazoa > Chordata > Testudines > Emydidae > Terrapene > Terrapene triunguis. The sequence continues at coordinate 10,295 of NW_020693844.1, forward strand.
TATGATCAGATTAAGTAAATTCTATTGCTGAGCTGTCCAGTCCATCTGCGGCACTTGGAGACCTGACGGACACTGACTATAACGATATTTTATTTCTCCAGTGCTAGGAGTGCAGTTATTTCTGCACCAGACTCAGCGGATCCAGTTTGTTGAAGTTAGTGACACCGCAAAGATCCACTGTTCTTCCAAAGAAAACTTGGAAGGAGGAAGTAACATGTTTTGGTATTTGAGAAGAGAAGGTGAGACACCCATATGCATTAAGCGCTGTTTGGATGATCAAAATGTAAGTAAATTTGCTTGCAAACACGAGACACACAGCTCGACCCTGGAAATCAGCAACGTCCAAAAGAATGACTCTGGCATTTACTACTGTGCATATAAATACAGCAGCTACCTGCTTTTCGGGAATGGATCCACGCTGCTTGTTGGAGGTAAGGAACCATATAGCTTGTTTAAGGAGACTGGTAACTGATTGACAAAGCATATTTCATATCCCCAATAAAATATAACAAGATAAAATAGCTATTGATGAATGGTTCAAAGGAAAGCATACTTTAAGCCAAATAAATCAGCTAAATATTAAATGCTATGGGTATAGAAGGAATATAATAACATTTATTGTTATAAAATATATGTGTAGAACTTGAAAGTGCCAAAAATAAACTATTGAAGTTTCTCTGTGACTGTTCAGGGCACCCAGTGATTGCATGATAGAATATTTTGGGTTAATGAAAAGTTTATAAAATTTACTCAATTTTCCTTCTAGTTAGTGCAGCTACGAACTGCGCTATGTCCTAGTTAGAGTTGAGGTAATTTAATATTTCCTTCTTCAGTAAATGTGTTTCTTTGAATTAACATCTTAGTTAATAGATATGCAGTGTTGTTGTAGCAGTGTTGGTCCTAGGATATTAGAGAGACAA
>NW_020693845.1:0-2754 GCF_002925995.2 Terrapene triunguis
TATATTCATCCTTTGTAATCTGTCCTAGTTTCCATTTTTTATATGACTCCTTTTTATTTTTTAGATCATGCAAGGTCTCGTAGTTAAGCCAAGGTGGTCTTTTGCCACATTTTCTATCTTTCCTAACCAGCGGAATAGCTTGCTTTTGGGCCCTTAATAGTGTCCCCTTGAAAAACTGCCAACTCTCCTCAGTTGTTTTTCCCCTCAGTCTTGATTCCCATGGGACCTTACCTATCAGCTCTCTGAGCTTACCAAAATCCACCTTCCTGAAATCCATTGTCTCTATTTTGCTGTTCTCCCTTCTACCCTTCCTTAGAATTGCAAACTCTATGATTTCATGATCACTTTCACCCAAGCTGCCTTCTACTTTCAAATTCTCAACGAGTTCCTCCCTATTTGTTAAAATCAAGTCTAGAACAGCTTCACCCCTAGTAGCTTTTTCAACCTTCTGAAATAAAAAGTTGTCTGCAATGCAGTCCAAGAATTTGTTGGATAGTCTGTGCCCCGCTGTGTTATTTTCCCAACATATATCCGGATAGTTGAAGTCCCCCATCACCACCAAATCTTGGGCTTTGGATGATTTTGTTAGTTGTTTAAAAAAAGCCTCATCCACCTCTTCCACCTGGTTAGGTGGCCTGTAGTAGACTCCTAGCATGACATCACCCTTGTCTTTTACCCCTTTTAGCCTAACCCAGAGACTCTCAACACTTCCGTCTCCTATGTCCATCTCTACCTCAGTCCAAGTGTGTACATTTTTAATATATAAGGCAACACCTCCTCCCTTTTTCCCCTGTCTATCCTTCCTGAGCAAGCTGTATCCATCCACACCAACATTCCAATCATGTGTATTATCCCACCAAGTTTCAGTGATGCCAACAATGTCATAGTTGTATTTATTTATTAGCACTTCCAGTTCTTCCTGCTTATTACCCATACTTCTCGCATTTGTATATAGGCATCTAAGATACTGGTTTGATCTTTCCTCCCGGTTTTGTCCTGACCCTCCTTTCTCTCTGCCAATATAGCCCACACTCCCTCTCGTCTCCGACCCATCTCCCAGGTCTCCATGTTCCCCACTTACCTGCGGGCTTTACTCACCTGTCCCCGTCGAACCTAGTTTAAAGCCCTCCTCACTAGGTTAGCCAGTCTGTGCCCAAATAGGGTCTTTCCCCTCCTCGAAAGGTGAACACCATCTCTGCCTAGCAGTCCTTCCTCAAATAGCATCCCGTGGTCTAGGAAGCCAAAGCCCTCCTGGAGACACCATCTTCGCAGCCAGGCATTCACCTCCATTATGCATCTGTCTCTGCCCAGGCCCCTACCTTTGACAGGAAGAATCGAAGAGAATACCACCTGCGCTCCAAACTCCTTCACCCGTACTCCCAGAGCCCTGTAGTCACTCTTGATCCGCTCAGTGTCACACCGCGCAGTATCATTTGTGCCCACATGGATGAGTAGCATGGGGTAGTAGTCAGAGGGCTGGATAATCCTCGACAATGCCTCCGTAACGTCTCAGATACGGGCTCCCGGCAGGCAGCATACCTCCCGAGATGAAATGTCAGGGCGACAGATGGGCGCCTCCGTCCCCCTCAGCAGAGAGTCTCCGACCACCACTACCCTACGTTTCCTATTCGCAGTGGTGGCAGCAGACCTCCCAGCCTTAGGGGTACGAGGCTTCTCCTCCTTTACTGTAGGGGGTGATGCCTTCTTTCGTGTATCAAGAAGAGCATAACGGTTACCTATTACCACAGCGGGAGGGTTCGGAGCAGGGGTGGAGCACTGCCTGCTGCCAGAAGTAACCAGCTGCCAGTGTCCACCCTGAGCCATCTCCTCCTCCACCAGTGGTGTATCAGCAGTCCTGTGTCCTGGGACAGCTACCTCAGCTGTCTCCACATGGACACTGTCCAGGAATTGCTCGTGGATTCGGATGCTTCTCAACCTAGCCACCTCCTCCTGTAGCTCTCCCACCTGCTGCTTGAGAGATTCCACCAGCAGGCACCTTTCACATTGGATGGTCCCCCCAGCCTGGATATCAGTAAGTGGAAATTGCAAGTTACAGTCTCTGCAAAACCACACCAGGATCTGGGTAGAAGCATCCATGCTCAGGCGCTCTGTCTGGCTACAGGCGCAGGTGGAGGAGACAGAAGCAGTGCTGGCACAGGTGTTGCGGGTCTTCCTAACCATCGTAAGCCTCCCTCTGTCAAACTCCCGTCTGCAGCCCCTTGTCCGCTGAAAGGGTTGTTTAAGCAAGAAGTTTAAAGTTTTAAGGGGAATAAAGGGAAAACAGATAGAACCGGCAAGGAACCCTCGCCCCTTCCCACTCCCCTTCCCAACTCCCTTGCGAAACTCCCTGTTAGCAGCCCCTGTTCGCAAAAGCTCCCTGGTCGCTTGTGCGCTGCTTTATAAAGCCCTGGCCTGTATGAATGCCCCGCCCACTGATTAAGGCTCAGCCAATTACCAGAGGCTTCTAGGTTTCAAACCTTCCTTTGAAGCTCACAGCTTCCAACTGTCAGCCACAGCACACGGTCCTTCAAACAACCAAACAAACAAACAGACTGACAAACACAAGCTCAGCACACAGCAAGTAACCCCCAAACACAAACAAACACACACTGCAGACAGTCACTTACCCCAAAAGGGTGCTGTATTGCTCCTCCTTCACCTGGAGAACTCCCTTGCGAAACTCCCTGTTAGCAGCCCCTGTTCGCAAAACCATCTATCATTTAAATTTATACTGGAGTTTCCAATAGCAGAATT
>NW_020693846.1:0-4123 GCF_002925995.2 Terrapene triunguis
GACTTCCGGCGCATTGCACTATGGTACCTATCCCACAGTTCCCGGAGTCTCCGGCGCCCATTGGAATTATGGGTTGAGATCGCAATGCCCGAATGATGCAAAGCAGTGCCGCGAGGGGTTCTGGGTACATTGCGTCAGGCCCCTCCCCCGCCGTCACAGCAACGGCAGACAATAGATTCGCGCCTTTTTACCTGGGTTACCTGTGCAGACAACATACCACGCCAAGCATTGAGCCCGCTCAGCTCAGCTTACCGTCACCATATCTCTTCCGGGTGCCGGCAAACGTGGGACTGCATTGCTAAACAGCAGCAGCAGCTTACTGCCTTTTGGCGGTAGACGGTGCAGCATGACTGGTAGCCTTCATTGGCGATCTGGGTGCAGGCAGCTGTGGGGCTGGCAGCCGTGGTGCTGCATTGCACCAGCCCCTTGCCTTTTGGTAGAAGATGGTTTATTACGACTGGTAACCGTCGTCGTCGTACTGCAGTGGCTGTCGATCATGGGCACCCGGGCAGACAATGATGGTTATCAGTCGTAGTATGCTATTTTCTGCCAAGTGCCCAGTATTGTCTGCTAAGCACCCAGAAGAGGCCGATGGCGATCTGGGTGCTGGCAGACATGGGGCTGGCAGACGTGGGGCTAGATTGCTACACAGCAGCAACCCCTTGCCTTTTGGGCAGAAGATAGTATATTACGACTGGTATCCATCGTTGTCATACTGCAGTGGGCATCATATTGTGCAGTAGACCTGAAGGCTTACTGCCAAGCGCCCAGTATTTGCTGCCAAGCACCCAGAAAATGCCAAGGGCTATCAGTCATGCTGCGCCGTCGTCTTAAGATGTAAAAAATAGATTTATTCTCCATTCATTTGCTTCCCCCCTCCCTCCTGCTAAACCCAGGCTTTTGAGTTCAATCTTTGGGGGGGGGCATTCTGTGTGACAGTTGTTTGTGTTTCTCCCTGATGCAAACCCACCTTTCTTGATTTTAATTCCCTGTACCTGTACGCGGTGTCACTCGCCCCTCCCTCCCTCTCTCCCTCCCTCCCTTCTTCCCCTGGTCCGTCAGATACTACTTTCGCGCTTTTTTTCAGACCAGACGCCATAGCCAGCACTGGGATCATGGAGCCCGCTCAGATCACCGCGGCAATTCTGAGCACTATGAACACCACGCGCATTGTCCTGGAAAACATGCAGAGCCTCCTGGACATGCCAAAGCCAAACCAGGACCAGCTGAGGAGGAGGCGATTGCAGCGCGGCGACGATAGTGATGAGGAAATTGACATGGACCTCTCACAAGGCACAGGCCCCAGCAATGTGGAAATCTTGGTGTTACTGGGGCAGGTTCATGCCGTGGACCGCCGATTCTGGGCCCGGGAAACAAGCACAGAGTGGTGGGACCGCATCGTGTTGCAGGTCTGGGACGATGCCCAGTGGCTGCGAAACTTTCGCATGCGTAAGGGCACTTTCATGGAACTTTGTGACTTGCTTTCCCCTGCCCTGAAGCGCCAGAATACCAGGATGAGAGCAGCCCTCACAGTTGAGAAGCGAGTGGCGATAGCCCTGTGGAAGCTTGCAACGCCAGACAGCTACCGGTCAGTGGGGAATCAATTTGGAGTGGGCAAATCTACTGTGGGGGCTGCTGTGATCCAAGTTGCCAGGGCAATGAGAGACCTGGTGATATCAAGGGTAGTGACTCTGGGAAACGTGCAGACCATAGTGGATGGCTTTGCTGCAATGGGATTCCCAAACTGTGGTGGGGCCATAGACGGAACCCATATCCCTATCTTGGCACCGGCGCACCAAGCCGCCGACTACATAAACCGCAAGGGGTACTTTTCAATGCTGCTGCAAGCCCTGGTGGATCACAAGGGACGTTTCACCGACATCAACGTGGGCTGGCCGGGAAGGGTACATGATGCTCGCGTCTTCAGGCAGTCTCTTCTGTTTCGAAAGCTGGAGGAAGGGACTTTCTTCCCGGACCAGAAAATAACCATTGGGGATGTTGAAATGCCTATCGTTATCCTTGGGGACCCAGCCTACCCCTTAATGCCATGGCTCATGAAGCCATACACAGGCAGCCTGGACAGCAGTCAGGACCTGTTCAACTACAGGCTGAGCAAGTGCCGAATGGTGGTGGAATGTGCATTTGGCCGTTTAAAAGCGCGCTGGCGCAGCTTACTGACTCGCTCAGACCTTAGCGAAAAGAATCTCCCCATTGTTATTGCTGCTTGCTGTGCGCTCCACAATATATGTGAAAGTAAGGGGGAGACATTTATGGCGGGGTGGGAGGTTGAGGCAAATCGCCTGGCCGCTGATTACGCGCAGCCAGACACCAGGGCGGTTAGAGGAGCACAGCAGGGCGCGGTGCGCATCAGAGAAGCGTTGAAAACCAGTTTTGTGACTGGCCAGGCTACGGAGTGAAACTTCTGTTTGTTGCTCCTTGATGAACCCTCTGCCCCTCCCCCACCACCCTGTTAACTCTACTTCCCTGCAAACCAACCACCCCACCCTCCCCTACTACCCTCCCCCCTTCGAGCACCACTTGCAGAGGCAATAAAGTCATTGTTGCTTCACATTCATGCATTCTTTATTAATTCAGCACACAACTAGGGGGATAATTGGAAAGGTAGCCCGGGATGGGTGGGGGAGGAGGGAAGGAAAAGGACACACTCCAATTTAAAACTTTAAAACTTATTGCTATGGAAATCATCTAGGGTGGAGTGAGTGGGTGGCCGAAGGCCCCCCCACCGTGTTCTTGGGCGTCTGGGTGAGGAGGCAATGGGACTTGGGGAGGATGGCTGCTGGTTACAGAGGGGCTGTAGCGGCGGTCTCTGCTCCTGCTGCCTTTCCTGCAGCTCAACCATACGCAGGAGCATATCACTTTGATGCTCCAGCAGCCGGAGCATCGACTCTTGCTTTCTGATTACAAGTTGACGCCACCTCTCCTCTTCAGCCCGCGTTTCAGCACGCAACTTCTCCTCTTCAGCACGCCACCTCTCCTCTCGCTCATATTGGGCTTTTTTAAAATCAGTCATTGACTGCCTCCACGCATTCAGCTGTGCTCTGTCAGCGTGGGAGGCAGTCTGAAGTTCAGTAAACATTTCGTCACGCGTCCTTCGCTTCCTTCTTCGAATATTAACTAGCCTCTGCGAAGGAGTAAGATTTGCAGCTGGTGGAGAAGGGAGAGGTTGTTAAAAAAGATACATTTTAGAGAACAATGGGTACACTCTTTCACGTTAGATTTTGCTGTTCACAACATCACACAGCACATGTGCTTTCGTTACAAGGTCGCATTTTTCCTCTTATATTGAGAGTCTCCTGGTTTGGTGTGAGAGATCACTCACGCAGTGCCAGGACACAGATTTCAGCTTGCAGGCAGCCATGGTAAGACATACAGTCTTTGGGCTTTTTTAACCTTCTTAACATGTGGGGATGGTTTCAAACAGTTCTGCCCTCATTTCCCATACCAAGCACCCGTGCCATTTAAAATGGGTTTGCAATGTAAAAGGAGGGGCTGCGATTTCAGGTTTAACATGCAGCACAAACCCAACTAACTCCCCTCCCCCTCACACCCAATTCTCTGGGATGGTCACTTCACCCCTCCCCCTCACCGCGTGGTTAACAGCGGGGAATATTTCTGTTCAGCAGACCAGGAAGGGGCACCTCTGAATGTCCCCTTAATAAAATTGCCCCATTTTAACCAGGTGACCGTGAATGATATCACTCTCCTGAGGATAACAAAGAGAGATAAGGAATGGATGTTGTCTGCATGCCAGCAAACACCGGGACCATACGCTGCCATGCTTTGTTATGCAATGATTCCAGACTACGTGCTACTGGCCTGGCGTGGTAAAGTGTCCTACCATGGCGGACGGGATAAGGCAGCCCTCCCCAGAAACCTTTTGCAAAGGCTTTGGGAGTACATGAAGGAGAGCTTTCTGGAGATGTCCCTGGAGGATTTCCGCTCCATCCCCATACACGTTAACAGACTTTTCCAGTAGCTGTACTGGCCGCGATTGCCAGGGCAAATTAATCATTAATCATTAAACACGCTTGTTTTTAAACCATGTGTAATATTTACAAAGGTACACTCACCAGAGGTCCCCTGTGTGCCCTCAGGGTCTTGG
>NW_020693847.1:0-4337 GCF_002925995.2 Terrapene triunguis
ACAAAGGAGAGGGGACCTGAGCATGAGGCAATCTCTTTATTGACATGATCTGTGATCTGACAAAAGTTTGATAACCCCGTGGTCAAAAGGCATTCATATGACCATAGAAGTCTACCAGAGGTGTGGGAGCATATTTCAAGATTTGGGCCTAAGAGTGGATGAAGAAATTGAAGTCGATAGGCTGATCATGAACTCAGTTTTGAAATTTTCTGACAATATGTTTTTTTCATCAGAAAGTGCTGATTCATTGACACTAAAAATGTTTGCAGAAAAGGGTTGGTTTGGATAAATCTCCTAATTTGATTTTTTTTAGAAGGTTCAAATTTGTTAAAATATTCAATTTGGATATTTTTTTATTTTGATAGAAAGAGCAGGAGATAAATGTCCAGACATCTGCCTGAGCAGCAGTAGCCATGCTCAGAAGCAGAAACTTAGGTCCATGGGGACCTTCACAGCAAAAATTTAGGAGCCAAGTTTAGGGAGCTACAGGGATAGACAGAGGCTAAGCAGGGGATTTGAGGGTCACATTGAAATCAATGGGAGTAAGGTGCCTATCTCCATCCCCATCTTCAGACACCTATATACCTTTAAAAATCAGGTGTCAGATGCACAATTTTCATTGAAACCATTGGGGGTGATATGCCAAGGCCATTTCTGGAAATCCCATTAGACGCCTAATCTGCATCCTTGGGCATCTAAATACCATTGAAAATCTGGCCCTTAGATGATATTGAAAATTCTACCCCATCCAAATCCCGCTAGCCCTACTGACATGAGCCATGTCAATGGTGCCTCCGACTAGACTGGTGGCATGGGATCATCTGTGGCTTGCTGTGACAGGGCCTGAAGTTGCTGCCATTGACATTATGATGTAAAGCACCCCAGGATTCCCCTGAGAGGTTGCTTTGAGGGGACTTGGGGCCATGACTGGACTGATGGGAAGAACTTTAGCTGCGTTGGAATTGCTGAGGTGCAGAAGGTTTGGGCTCAGTGCAATGTGGAGGGTTTGATCTGAAGACTATATTGACTTGGCAGCTGAGATTTGCAAACCACCTAAAGGATTTGGACACCTTATTCCCATTAAAGGTAACTGATGACTATGCATCCAAATTCCCTAGGTGGCTTTGAAAATTTCAACCTTCCTCCGCTGAGCACCTAAGAAGATATAGGGAGTCTGGTAAAAGGACATGGTGTCTTTTACCAGGACATATCCAATTACCTGAAATTCAAAAAAGAGTAGTAAAAACAGTGGAAACTAGGTCAAATTAAGATGGGGCCATTACTCAATGAGGAGGGACAGACAATAATGGAGAATGCAGTGACCAAAGTGTTAAATGACTTTTTTTCAATTTTCACCAAAAAATTTAGCTGCATTTGGATCACTAACATAATGAACATCAGTGTAAATGGGGTAGGAGCTGAGGCTAAATTAAGAAAAGAACATGTTGGGAATTACTTAGACAAGTTAGAGGTCTTCAAGTTGGCAGGGCCTGATGAAATACATCCTAGAATACTTAGGAACTGGCTGAAGAGATCTGTGAGCCGTTAGCAATTATCTTAGAGAACGTGGAGGATGGGAGAGATACCAGAAGACTCGAAAAGGGCAAATATAGTATGTATCTATAAAAAGGGGAATAAGGACAATCCAGGGAAATAGAGACCAGTCAGCTTAATGTAGGTGCCCGGAAATATAATGGAACACAGCATCAAACATACTATTTTTGAGCACCTAGGAGAAAATCAGGTAATAAGTAACAGTCAGCATTCATTTGTCGAGAACGAATCATGTCAGACCAACCTAATATCCTTCTTTGATAAGGTGACAAGCCTTGTAGATCGGGGAAAGCAGTAGATGTGATATATCTTGACTTTAGTAAGGCTGTTGATACTGTCTCACATGACTTTCTCAGAAATAAACTAGAGAAATATAGCTTAGACAAACCTACTATAAGGTGGGTGCACAAGTGGCTGGAAAACCATACTTGGGCAGTAGTTATCAATGGTTCACAATTGAGCTGGAAGGGAATATTTAGTGCGGTCCCACAGGGATCTGTCCTGAGTCAGGTTCTATTCAATAACTTCATAAATGATTTGGATAATGGCATAGAGGTACACTTATAAAGTTTGATGATGATACCAAGCTGGAAGGGGTTGCAAGTGCCTTGGAGGACAGGATTAGAATTCAAAATGATCTTGACAAACTGGAGATAAGATCTGAATTAAATAGTATGAAATTAAATACGGGAAAATTCAAAGTACTACACGTAGGAAGGAACGATCAATGGCTCAAATACAAAATGGGAAATGACTGCCTCGGAAGGAATACTGCAGAAAAGGATCTGGGGGTTATAGTGGATCACAAACTAAATATGAGTCAACAATGTATTACTGTTGCAAAAAAAGTGAACATCATTCTGGCATATATTAGTAGGAGTGTTGTAAGCAAGACAAGAGAAGTCTCTTGCTGTAGATAACAGATTTCTTGGTGTGTTTGGAGTGGACCCAGGCAGACCCATCATATCTGGGCACATCACTCTTACTGAAGGAATATCAGGACTCCTAGAAACCATCCTCAAACCACTCACCACAAAAGGGGAAAGCTTCCTCCACGACACAACTGACTTCCTCGGCAAATTCTGCAGCATTAACAACCTCCCTCAGAACAACATTCTTGACACCATCGATGCCATCTCCCTATACACCAATATCCCTCACAATAACAGCATAGCTGCCTGCATCACATATTTACCACACAACGGACAACCCTCAGATATCCCAAACACATCATCATATTCATCCACTTCATCCTCACCTATAACAATTTCACTTTCAACAACCATTTTTTTTTGTCTAAATCATGGGAACTACCATGGATACTAGGAGATTTATTTGGGCATAAGCTTTCGTGAGCAAAAACCTCACTTCTTCGGATGCATCCGAAGAAGTGAGGTTTTTGCTCATGAAAGCTTATGCCCAAATAAATCTGTTAGTCTTTAAGGTGCCACCACACTCCTTGTTGTTTTTGTAGATACAGACTAACACGGCTACCCCCTGATACTTGACATGGATACTAGGATGGCTCTCCAATTTACCAATCTCTTCATGGGTCACCTTGAAGAAGAATTTCTGGAGAAAAGCACCATAGTAAGATGGACCGAAGAGACTTTTCCACATCTGCGGACCACCCTCTGCACCGACCCCGTGCTGGTAACTCCAGACTGGGAGAAAGAGTTTATCTAACAAACCGAGGTCTCTGAGGTTGGGTTAGGAGTGGTCCTTTCACAAATGGTCAGAGAAGAAGAACACGCAGTCCTGTTCCTCAGTAGGAAACTCCTGCCAAGGGAGCATAAATATGCCGTAGTAGAGAAGGAATGCGTGGCGGTAAAGTGGGCCGTAGAAAGCCTACGCTACTATCTACTCGGACAGAGGTTTACCCTCATCATGGACCATGCTCCTCTGAAGTGGATGCAAAAAAACAAAGAAAGAAACACAAGAGTAACAAGGTGCTTCATGTCGCTACAATCCATCCCCTTTAGCGTACAACGTAGGCCCAGAATTCAGCATAGCAATGCTGATGGCCTGTCGAGGGTGCACTGTTTGCTGACCCCAGTAGCCCAATCCCGTAGTGCTGTGGGCGGGGAGAGGGTAGAAAACAGTCCCAGAAGGTTAAAAAGCCCTCCTCCCTATCAGCTGAGGAGGGGTGACTACAGGTCAATTAGGATCAGCTGATTCCAACTAAGGGCTGCCTGAGACCCTTTTAAACACTCCCCTTTTGGGAGAAAGAGAGAGAGGGAGAGAGAGAAGGAGTCAAGCTACCAATAGGAGAGTAGCAGCAAGGCAGCAAGCCTCTCCAGGAGGGGAGGCTGCATTCCCTCCCATAAGGGAGAAAAACAAGCCCAAAACACTGGCTGAAAGAAGGACGGACTGTCCCTGTGCAGCCAAGAGGGACGGTTTTATCTCAAGCCCATCTCACCAAGATGAAAAGCAGCTGAGGCTGGCAAGACTGAGAAGGTGCCTTGCCACAATACCTTTAGACTTACTTTAGAATTCCAACCTAAGATGATAACAAGTACAGCCATGCAGCAGGGGCTAGACAGAGGAGGACAAGACACCGTGTACTCCTGTGATCTAAGACCAGCTATGCGACTAAATAACCTCAATGCTCTATGCCTCAGTTTACCCACCTGCAAACTGGAGGATAATAACTGAGACTGGATGAATAATTCATAATGAATCATTTTTTTAGACCTGATCCCTAATTCAGTTTTCTTTGAGCTCTTAATGAATTTTCATAGATCGGGGCAAACATTTGTCACTTTTTCTTCAAACAGAATTTG
>NW_020693848.1:0-1805 GCF_002925995.2 Terrapene triunguis
CACTTTGTTAGAAGCTCCCGAAATGTGTTGTATTTCAAAATCAAAATCTTGGAGAGCTAAACTCCATCGAAGAAGTTTTTTGTTATTTCCCTTGGCGGTATGAAGCCACTGTAGCGCAGCATGGTCTGTTTGTAGTTGGAAACGCCGTCCCCAAACATATGGGCGTAGCTTTTCCAGCGCGTACACAATGGCGTAGCATTCCTTTTCGCTGATTGACCAGTGGCTTTCCCTCTCAGACAGTTTCTTGCTGAGAAACACGACAGGATGGAATTCTTGATCCGGTCCTTCCTGCATTAAAACTGCTCCCACGCCTCGCTCGGACGCATCTGTGGTTACTAGGAACGGTTTGTCAAAGTCTGGGGCCCTTAGCACAGGGTCAGACATGAGTGTTGCCTTAAGCTGGTTAAAGGCCTTTTGACACTTATCAGTCCACTGAACTGCATTTGGCTGTTTCTTTCTGGTGAGGTCTGTCAGCGGGGCGGCGATTTGGCTGTAGTGTGGTACAAATCGCCTATAATATCCGGCCAAGCCTAAGAAGGATTGGACCTGTTTCTTTGACTTTGGAACCGGCCACTTTTGGATAGCATCCACTTTGGCCTGTAGGGGATTTATAGTTCCTTGACCCACCTGGTGCCCCAGGTACGTCACTCTGTTTTGGCCTATTTGACACTTTTTAGCCTTAACAGTTAGTCCTGCCTGTCGGATGCGCTCGAAGACTTTTCCCAGGTGCTCTGTCCATGAATCAGAAAAAATGGCCACATCATCGAGGTAGGCAACTGCAGATTCTCCCAATCCCGCTAGGAGACCATCTACAAGTCTTTGGAAGGTGGCGGGTGCATTTCGCAACCCGAAAGGGAGTACATTGAATTCGTACACCCCTGCCTGGGTGACGAAGGCTGACCTTTCCTTAGCGGGTTCATCTAGTGGTACTTGCCAGTACCCTTTGGTTAAGTCTAAAGTAGAGATGAATTGGGCATGTCCCAATTTTTCCAATAGCTCATCTGTGCGTGGCATTGGATAGTTGTCAGGACGAGTTACAGCATTTAGCTTACGGTAGTCCACGCAAAAGCGTATTTCCCCATCTGGTTTGGGAACTAGAACCACTGGAGATGCCCATGCACTGTTAGAGGGGCGGATTATACCCATCTGTAGCATGTCCTGGATCTCCCTTTGTATAGCCGCTTGGGCATGAGGTGACTCCCGGTAGGGTGGGGTTCTAATTGGGTGAGCATTACCTGTGTCAATGGAGTGGTATGCCCGTTCGGTCCGTCCTGGAGTGGCTGAGAAAATCGGTGCAAAGCTTGTGCACAGCTCCTTGATCTGCTGTCGCTGCAGACGTCCCAGGGTCGTGGAGAGGTTCACCTCTTCCACGCCACCATTCCTTGTTCCTTCGTAGTAGACACCTGCAGGCCACTCCGCGTCATCTGTTTCCTGGGCTGTAAACTGGCAAACGTTTAATTCTCTGGAATAAAAGGGCTTAAGAGAATTAACATGGTATACCTTAGGCTTTATGTTGGAGGTGGGGGAGGCTATGAGATAGTTAACAGCTCCTAGGCGCTCCTGGACCGTGAATGGTCCTTCCCACGACACTTCCATTTTATGGGCCTGGAGCGCCTTTAAGACCATGACTTGGTCTCCTACTTTGAAGGACGGTTCTCTGGAATGTTTATCATACCAGGCCTTTTGCTCTTCCTGAGCATCCTTTAGGTTTTCTTTAGCAAGGGCTAAAGAGTGTCGGAGGGTGTTTTGTAGGTTGCTTACAAAGTCTAGAATGTTAGTTCCTGGAGAAGGCGTAAACCCCTCCC
>NW_020693849.1:0-2379 GCF_002925995.2 Terrapene triunguis
TCGGATTCCCACAGGGGAGATCTCAGCTCATTCACTTGTCACCCGTGACTGCAGTCTCTGATAGGGGGAATGATGAGGGTTTTTTTTGCCAATGGTCCCTTCTACAGCACCCATAATGGGAGGAGGTTTGGCCTTGTGATGTGAGGCCCGGGTCTGAGAATCAGGGCTCCTGGGTTCAGCAGCTCTGGAAGGGGGCGCGGTCTAATGGTTGGAGCTGGATTGGTTGACACTGAGTGAGCGGGGCTTGTGCTGAAGGACCCTGGTTCAATCCCCACCATTTCCTGTGATGTCTACATGTGGCCATGAATGTACTTACCTATCAGTGTAGGTTGTTTAGCCCATTCCTGGACACATGTGTTACATCTGCTGCTGGCCATCCCTGAGATGTAGGTCCTTCATCCACTCAAGGACATGGTATATCAAGGTCAATCCAGCAGCTCCCATCTGGTCTTCACCTCCACAATGGACGGCGAACTTTAACCTGACTAGAGAAAGACAGGGTGGTGTTCTTCAGGGGAATCTCCTGGAGCTCCCGTCTCCCGTGCTCCACCTCACACCCCCGCATGCTAAGGGTTTTCCAAAGATACCACTAATCTCGGATAAACAAAGCAGCTGAGATGAGGTCAGTGTGGGTGGATTTACTGAGCAGTCTGGTTCTAATGGAAGAACAGATTTCTCCCCTGCTCTAGGGAGATTCCCATAGGAAAAGTCTCTGATGGTGGGGGTGGGGGCAATGCAAACCCCTCAACCCCTAGAATGGCAGGAAATCAGGACTCAGGGAGTTAAGCGGTGTCTCTGTCCTGCTGGAGGGAGCAGATCTGGAGAGCAGAAAGAGCACTAGTGGCATTGTAGGAAAGACAGTGACTTCTACCTGTGAAGGTGGCTGAAGCTTCTTGCAGACATTAGAGTCCAGGATCCTTACATCTCCGTTGGGGATCCTTTTCCTAGGAATAAAATAAGGACACCACACAGAGAATGACATCTGTAGCCCAGGTCTGGGATCCAGCCAGGCTACATACCAGGAACCTGATTTTTGTCCCAAGAGCCACAATTACCCAGATGAGGTTTTCTTCCCCATTTGCTTTCAGGTTATTTACTCATAGTAGTCATTTGTTTGCTTTGCCGTGTTTCCACTCTCTGCATCTGTTCATTGGTCTAAGTAACATCCTTTCAGTTTTTGCTTCTGTTTCCTGTTATTACAGTGTAGTATCTGCTTAGCACTTTTTAAAAAAATCAATTAGGAAACAAAATCCTGATCCTACATTGAAGAGAAAGGTTTCTGAGAATTTGGCTGCAGAACTTTAGTGTCTGCATATTTCATTCACTATTATTTATTCAGGTGCAGGTCTGATGCAATCTGCCCACCCAAGAATGCCCATATGAAGCACGGGGTGCCCTTAGAATACCTGTTAAAAGAGAAGAAAAGAGTAGATTAAAATTGGGGAAATCAACCAATGCATCAGCACTTCTCTGCATCATTGAAGCACCAGTCATGGGAGTGAAACAGGTTAAAAATCCCCATCGTTTTTTCCCACTAGACAGCCATCCAAAAAGAAAAAGGCCTTCAACCAATTATTTTCTTACACTCTGAAGGGGTGAAATTCAGTCTGCCGCCCCAAGCAAAAAAAAAAAAAAAGCCGCGATCGGCGGCGGCAGTTCAGCGGCAGGTCCTTCGCTCCGAGAGGGAGTGAGGAACCTGCCGCCCCCGAATTGCCGCAGGTGCCGCCCCTCTCCCTTGGCCGCCCCAAGCACCTGCTTGTTAAGCTGGTGCCTGGAGCCGGCCCTGGGTATTACGCAGGTTGGATAGGGATGTGGTGGTAATACTAACTAAAATTTGTTCTTGTTCTTTAACCTGAAGGCCCAAACACACATGGGGGGGAACAGAACAACCATGTGCTTGCAACACTTTATCCCATAGTGAAAGGGAACTTTTTTGCAATTGGCTTTGAAAAGTATATGGCTGCAAACTTGGTTTGGTGTGTTTTATAAAGCTGCTGTTTTGTGTGTGAGAGGGGTCTGTGCAAGGCATAGGTGTAGGTTATTAAAAAGTACTTGGTTTGTTTCAAACTAACAAGGTTTTTTACTGTGCAAAATATGTTTTAAAATGGATTTTAAAAGCAGTTTGGTTTTTTATTCTGCAAAATGAGATGTATTTTTTTAAAAAATGTTTTTGGGTTATTTGTGGTTTGTTTGTTTTGTTTTGTTTTTTAAGTGGTAGAAATAAACTCAAAACCTGTGTTTGTTGTACAGCCTGAAATGGATTATTTGTTTTAAAGCTGTGACTTTTTAAATAGAAAAACACCTTAATGAATATTTTATTTTTTAAGTTTACAAGACGGTTTCATGAGTTTTATAATAATGTTGTTTGCTCCGCAGTAC
>NW_020693849.1:2389-2836 GCF_002925995.2 Terrapene triunguis
AAGACGGTTTCATGAGTTTTATAATAATGTTGTTTGCTCCGCAGTACTGTCAAAACATGAGAGATCCTTAGACCAGAGGAAAAACAAGTTCAAAAGAAAAAGGAAAGAGACAGCTGAAAAGGAAAATTCACCAGCATCAGTGATTGATGGATGGATGAAGCCCAGTAAATATATTTTGCTTATTGCTTTGGTTGTTCTATGAGGTTTTGTATTTTAAGTAAATACATAGGTGTGGGTGAGAAAGATGGTAAAGTTCAGTTTTGTAAAATGTTTTTCTTTTTTGTCCTCCCCGAGGTATTGCAACAACACAACCACAACTCCAATTCCTTAGCGGACACCGCCACACCAAACCCTGAGGAAACTGTGAGTGAAAACGCCCACATTCACAAACCCAGAGCACGCACTCTAGGGGCTCTGAATGTGCGCAGAACCACACACATTCACAAA
>NW_020693849.1:2846-5528 GCF_002925995.2 Terrapene triunguis
GGGCTCTGAATGTGCGCAGAACCACACACATTCACAAACCCAGAGCATGCGCTCTAGGGGGTGTGAATAAAAAACGAAGGACTGAAAACTCCTGCGATGCTGGAGTTTGTCAGGGAAAAAAGAGTCGCGCGATTAACCTAAACACAAAGTACATAGTTCTGTTCAAAAACCCCAGGGATAAATTACAAATCGCTACGCTCGCTTGGCAAATGTACCCCGGCAAAGCTCAATTCTTTCTAGAAGCTTTTGAGGATGCTACCAAAAGACCTTAGAGCTACCTGGTGGTGGATTTCAATGCTTCCACACCAGAAGCTTATAGACGAAGAACTGGTCTTTTCCCTCCAGACTGGCCGGCGGTTTATACTTTGAAAAGAACAACAGCCGGGTATAAAAAGAGATCATAGAATCATAGAATATCAGGGTTGGAAGGGACCTCAAGAGGTCATCTAGTCCAACCCCCTGCTCAAAGCAGGACCAATTCCCAGCTAAATCATCCCAGCCAGGGCTTTGTCAAGCCGGGCCTTAAAAACCTCCAAGGAAGGAGACTCCACCACCTCCCTAGGTAACGCATTCCAGTGCTTCACCACCCTCCTAGTGAAATAGTGTTTCCTAATATCCAACCTGGACCTCCCCCACTGCAACTTGAGACCATTGCTCCTTGTTCTGTCATCTGCCACCACTGAGAACAGCCGAGCTCCATCCTCTTTGGAACCCCCCTTCAGGTAGTTGAAGGCTGCTATCAAATCCCCCCTCATTCTTCTCTTCTTCAGACTAAACAATCCCAGTTCCCTCAGCCTCTCCTCATAAGTCATGTGCTCCAGACCCCTAATCATTTTTGTTGCCATGATGAATTATTGGCAGGCCCCTTTTTAACAGCCGGGGCTGTTGACCGAAAACCTGTCTAGCTGCGTGAAGAGAAACCTGGGCCTGCTAAAATGACTTAGCAAATCGTCCCCGCAGCAAAGGAGGGCTATACTGTGTTAGGCCTCTGATGATCTAGTAGTGGCCATCTCAGAAATAGCGCTCAATACCTTCAAAGGAAACGTACCTTTAACACAGAATCAAGTGCGTGTGCTGAAAAAGAGACGCACGCTTATAAAAACTTTATGTAATAAAAGGGCTTCACTTCAAAGAAAGAAGCATCTGGTGAAGCAGTCTGGGGGGTTTATCGGCCCTCTGTTAAGTTTTGCTATCCCTCTGATAACGGGGCTTTTAACTAATCGATAATGGAGGATGCAGAAAAAATGTACCTGGTGCCCAGCCGCCAGTTGGAGCAATTAAGGGCTCCCCCTCTGGCAGAGGAAAATATGAGAATGGCCGCAACTCGCTTACTGGATGCTGAAATGAAGTCTGTTCTTCAAAGAACTGACTTGGCCGAATACGAAAAGGCTCAACTTTACAGCGCCGTGCTTCAAAGGTACCTAATGTACGTGAAGCAGAGCGATGTGGATCAGGGAAAATAGGTCTGTTTCTACCAGAACAAGAACAGAATGTAACTGCCAAACCCCCAGAAACACCAAAGACCTCAGACTCTGTTGCTCAGGAGATGTTGGATAACGTGAATAAGCGTTATAAGAAAAATGCATTAGTATTGCTAAATAAGCTGGGCCAGGACACAAATATCTCTTCATGGAACGATAAAGGGGCTTTTGTGTATAAAGGCTCTGTGGCTAATGGTTCTAACATGCTCGACTTAGGCAGGGCCGTCACCCAGACGCGCTCTGTTCCTAGCAGACATGTACCTAAACGATGGGGTGTGTTTCTGAATGCCATGGCAGAACTGAACATACCATCTTCTGTCATGGGCAATGAGGTGTTCCAAAAGATCTCTGTTGGCCGCAAGACCTCGACCGTCTCTTCTTAATCATTCATTTACCTGAGCGCTGTCTTTTCCGTTCACCTTGTCCACCGGTGACTCCCGCAAGCCGTGATCGCATTCCACCTCTAAGGGGGTGGACAAAGAGAGGCCACCATGCTCATCGGGGTGTCTCACAAGCAGTTTGGTTTTGGTTTTGGGTTCGGGTTCCGACGTATCCATCAACGGCTGGGCCAAAGGGCTCCCCTCGGTCGCTCCCTCCTCCTCCTCGGAACTGTTGCTGATGTAGCGCTTTCTCTGCAGATGGTCAAAGACACTCGGGGCTAAAACAAAGTCCGAAGTTTTCACGGGGGTGGTGAAGGAGTCCAACTTTCCTCTCAGCAGCCTTTCCACAATTTCTAAAACACGTGTCGTTGGTAAGAGATGGCCTCCTCTGTCCAGCGCTGGGACTGATGGGGTAAGGGTGCTGCACTTTGATTGGCAGAGGGCCTTGGGAGGAGTTCTTAGTGGGGTCATACGGCCCACTTCCGGACAGGTCACCCTGTCCCGGAACTCGCCCTGATTGGTCAAATCTCCTCTCGGGATGGTCCTTTCGGGACGAAACCCATCCTGATTGGTAGAGGGTGGTGGGAGGAGTTCTTAGAGGGGTCACATGGCCCACTTCCAGACACGTCACCCCACCCCAGAAGGCACCCTGATTGGTCAAATCTCCTCTTGGGGCGGTCCTTTCAGGACGAAACTCATCCTGATTGGTAGAGGGTGGTGGGAGGAGTTCTTAGAGGTGTCACATGACACACCTTGCGTCTGGTCATGTGACCACCTTGACCCCGGAAGTAATACCCCCATGGGGCGGGACGTCCGGTGAA
>NW_020693850.1:0-5207 GCF_002925995.2 Terrapene triunguis
ACTCTTTTTTTCCCTTTTGAATTCTCTTTATGAATTGGCACATTTCCCAAGCACAAAATCAGACTTGACAGCTTTGGAGACTGAAATTCTTAAACCAGATTTGCCATCCCCAAGTCTTTAAATAGCCTGTGTCAGGCCCCCAGAATTTCAAAGTTAAAAATTTTGTTGTTTGTTTTTATTTATTCTTCACTCTTTCCAGCTGGTTAGCATGTAGGGTCCACATATTCAAGCTTTTCTATTCAATCACAAGGGCTAGAGCATTTTATTGTTGATTTTAAAAATGTTCATGTAATCACCTGACTAATAAGAGTTGGAGTGTTAAGAAAAAAAAATACTTCAAGAGATGGCATTACTGTCTATATATGCATAAGAAACGTTATTGTAGCAATCAGTTTCCATACAATCTCATCAGTCAGTCTTCACCAACCGGCACACCATTCATGGCTGAGACTACATGAACGTCTGTCCCCACTCATTCCCTGGCCTCTGATGTGGAAGACTCCCAGAAGAGTATCAATTTAGACTGGGTTCATCATTTGGAACTATATTGACGAGACTAGCTCAGTTCACATACAGTTACCACTACACAGCCATTCTATTGTAATGACCTTCAGCCACTCACTAAATGGACTGGATCTGAATCAGTAACATATAAGTGAGAGTCTCTATATCTCATTAGTAAACCCACCAGTCTTCATTAGGTGAGATTTTCCAAAGATTAAGGAGTCATGAAAATGAGCAGAGATGAATCCATCTGTCCCTCATATCCACCACTGGGTTAAATGTGGCTCTGTCTCTAAGGGTATGTCTACACTACGAGAGTAGTTCGATTTTAGTTAAATTGAATATGTGCAATCGATATTAGAAAGTCGAACGTGTGTGTCCACACTAAGGACAGTAATTCGACTTTGTCAGTCCACACTACCAGGGAAAGCGTCGACATTGGAAGCAGTGCACTGTGGGCAGCTATCCCACAGTTCCCGCAGTCCCCGCTGCCCATTGGAATTCTGGGTCGAGCCCCCAATGCCTTCTGGGTAAAAAAATGTGGCGAGGGTGCTTTTGGGTAACTGTCGTCATCCGTCAGTCACTACCGCCCTCCCTCCCTCCCTCCCTGAAAGCGCCGGCGGGAAATCAGTTCGCGCACTTTTAGATCAGTGACAGCGTGGACGCCACAGCACTGCGATCATGGATCCCGCTGCGACCATCGCTGCAGTTGTGGCCGTTCTCAACGCCTCGCAGCTTATCATACACCTTTCCCAGAGGCAGATGCAGAGAAATCAGGCGAGGAGGCTACGGCACCGCCGTGAGGGCCTGAAGTCGGAGAGTAGCACAGAGCTGTCAGAAACCACGAGCCCCAGCGCCCAGGACATCACGGTGGCAATGGGGCATGTGGATTTTGTTGAACGGCGATTCTGGGCCCGGGAAACAAGCACGGACTGGTGGGACCGCATAGTGCTTCAGGTCTGGGATGAATCCCAGTGGCTGCGAAACTTTCGCATGTGGAAGGGGACTTTCCTGGAACTTTGTGACTTGCTGTCCCCTGCCCTGAAGCGCAAGGACACCCGCATGCGAGCAGCCCTGACTGTCCAGAAGCGAGTGGCCATAGCCCTCTGGAAGCTTGCAACGCCGGACAGCTACCGGTCAGTCGCGAACCACTTTGGCGTGGGCAAATCTACCGTGGGGGTTGTTGTCATGCAAGTAGCCAAGGCAATCGTCAAGGTACTGCTGTCAAAGGTAGTGACCCTGGGAAACGCGCAGGCCATCATAGATGGCTTCGCCGCGATGGGATTCCCAAACTGCGGTGGGGCTATAGATGGGACTCACATCCCTATCCTGGGACCGGGCCACCAGGCCAGCCAGTACATCAACCGAAAGGGCTACTTTTCAATGGTGCTGCAAGCACTGGTGGACCATCGGGGACGGTTTACAAACATCTACGTCGGATGGCCGGGCAAGGTTCATGACGCTCGCGTGTTCAGGAACTCTGGTCTGTTTAGACGGCTGCAGGAAGGCATTTACTTCCCGGACCACAAGATAACTGTTGGGGATGTGGAGATGCCTACAGTGATCCTCGGGGACCCAGCCTACCCGCTAATGCCCTGGCTCATGAAGCCCTATACTGGGGCCCTGGACACTGCACAAGAACTCTTCAACTACCGGCTGAGCAAGTGCAGAATGGTGGTGGAGTGTGCTTTTGGCCGTCTCAAGGGGAGATGGAGAAGCTTACTGACTCGCTGTGATCTCAGCGAAACCAATATCCCCATCGTTATTGCAGCTTGCTGTGTGCTCCACAATCTGTGTGAGAGCAAGGGGGAGACCTTTATGGTGGGGTGGGAGGTTGAGGCAAATAGCCTGGCTGCTGATTACGCCCAGCCAGACAGCCGGGCGATTAGAAGAGCCCAGCGGGACGCGCTGTGCATCCGGGAGGCTTTGAAAGCCAGTTTCAAGGCTGAGCAGGGTACCCAGTGACTTTTAAGTTTGTGGACACAGAAGCAGAACTTGCCCCCGTTTCTTTACCCAGTTGCCGTCGACTATCCTCTCCAATCACATACCCCCTTCACCCCCTTCCCAAAAAATAAAATCTGTTCTGTTTTGTTAATGGACACCATTGTCTTTATTACTGTTTTCGCGGGAATGTTTTAAACCTGGGACGCAGACTGTGGCGGGGGGCGGGTTTAGTGTTGTGATGCAAATGATGCTTCTAAACTCCAGGAATGACAGGCTCCGCGGTGGTGGACTGGTTGTTTCAACGGAGCCTGCCAGCCCTCCTGGCCGGGACTGCGTGTATGTGTCGGCTATGTGACTGTCTTGCAGGGGGAGGAGGGCTACAGATCCCCTGCTGCGCGGCTCTGTGATCCAGGGTAAGGACCGCTGCATAAGATCTGTAACTGCCCTCCCCCGCCACCAAGTCACAGAGCAACACCCCCCCCCCACCACACAGAACATGAAAACCACCTCCCAGACTGACCAGGATAACTAGTCACTGCACTGTATATGTGCCCTGCTGCTGGACCTGCCCCCTGCTAAAGGTGACTGTCCTGTCCAATTACCAAGCTCCTTCCCCCCCCTTCAGACAGACTCTCATCTAAAAGAAGAGGATGGAAACAATAATGAACAAAAACGTATTTTTTATTAACAACCGCACATGGAACGGGGGGGTGAAACTTGGACGGGGTCTTGTGTGAGGCGGGTAGGAAAGGACTTTTCAAATTTTGGGGAATGAGAGCCTTCTAGTGGTAGAGCAGTCCGCAGGAGTGGAGTGAAATTTTTCACGGCCCCTTCCGCCCCTCCGTGTTTGGACTTTGGGTGAGGGGGGTATGGGACTTGGTGGCGGGGCAGGGCAGTTAGAGAGAGACTGCAGCGGGGCTCTCTCCTCCTGCCTCCGGTCCTGCAGAACATCCACAAGGCGGCGGAGCGTGTCCGTTTGCTCCCTCATTAGTCCAAGCAGCATTTGAGTAGCCTGCCTGTCCTCCTGTCGCCACCTCTCCTCCCGTTCCATGTTTGCCCGGTGCATTTGGGACAAGTTCTCCCTCCACTGTGTCTGCTGGGCTGCCTGTGCTCGGGAGCATGCCATTAGTTCAGCAAACATGTCTTCCCGTGTCCTCTTCTTCCTCCTCCTAATGTGCGCTAGCCTCTGGGCAGATGTGGCTGTGGGAATTGGAAAAAGGGAGTGAATTCCTGAAACAGAGCAATGTATCTGTGAACAGAGAACATAGTCTTTCTCTGTGAACAAGACCATGCAGAGCACCTATCACACGCGCACTGAGGACAAGGTCGAATTTTCGGCCCTCGCCTACAGTGCCTGCGGTCTTGCTGTGGCGAGCTGAGGAGCAGGGCTGGACACCGGACTTTGTCTAGATGGCAAACATGGTAAGCCGTAGACTTGTGGCCGCTTAAAACTTTAAGAGTGGCACTGGCCTCCTTTCACATAGAAAGCAATGCGAGTCTCTGCTGGCAGCAATCCTGCAAGCATGAACTCTGCCCCTGTCCCAGCCCCTCGCGGCTGTAAACCGCGTGGCTGTAAACCGGCGGTTGCAGTTCTGTAAAGGGACGGACAAGCAGTCCCAATACTAACTTTCCCCTACCTAATTCACAGCAGGGAGTCATGCCAGACATCACCCTCCTGAAGGTCTCGGAGAGCCAGAAGGAGCAGATGCTTCGGGACAGCCTGCAGAAACCGGGGCCATTTGCTGCAATGCTCTGCAAGGCCATGATCCCTGAGTACCTGCTGGCGTTGTGGCAGGGAAACGTCTCATACCACGGGGGGCCTAACAAGCTCTCCCTGCCCAGGAACCTGCTCATGAGGCTTGAAAAACACCTGCAGGAGACCTATGAGGAGTTCTCCCCGGAGGATGTCGCCTCTATCCCCGGATACATTGACCAGATTTTGGGTTAGGTGCCCTTGGAGGGACAGAAGAGTGCAGCGTTTTGGGCATTATAATCATGAAGCGGACATTGTGAAATTTTTTGAAAATAGACTATATATTGAAGCGCCCAAAGACAGACTAATCATGATACACTTTGCACAGATTCCCGTTTTGTTGGACTTTCCTGTTTACATGTTTTGAAGCACTTTACCCACTGTTAATATTTTAAATCTTCCTGTTTTGTTGTAAATAAATGTTTACATGTTTTAAAGCACTTTACCTATTGTTAATATTTTAAATATGCCAGTTATGTTATAAATAAATGTTTAGATATTTAAAACACTTACTGCTTGATCCTTCCCCTGAATCTGTGTCTGGGATAACGGCTGGGGAGGGTTGGTAGGGGATCTCTGTGAGGGTGATGAAGAGCTCCTGGCTGTCGGGCAAATCAGCGCTGTCGACTGCCTCGTCCTCCTCATCTCCTTCCTCCTCTTCCCCATCCGCTGAGGAACCGGCCGCGGACAATATCCCATCCTCAGAGTCCACGGTCAGGGGTGGGGTAGTGGTGGCGGCCGCACCTAGGATGGAATGCAGTGCCTCGTAGAAACGGGATGTGTGGGGCTGGGATCCGGAGCGTCCGTTTGCCTCTTTGGTCTTCTGGTAGCCTTGTCTCAGCTCCTTGATTTTCACGCGGCACTGCGTTGCATCCCGGCTGTATCCTCTCTCTGCCATGGCTTTAGAGATCTTCTCATAGGTCTTTGCATTCCGTCTTTTGGAGCGCAGCTCGGAAAGCACGGACTCATCTCCCCACACAGCGATGAGATCCAAGACTTCCCGATC
>NW_020693851.1:0-9244 GCF_002925995.2 Terrapene triunguis
TTTTCCTGTCTACCTGGCCAGTGCATCTGAGTTGAGAGTGCTGTCCAGAGCGGTCAGAATGAAGCACTGTGGGATAGCTCCCGGAGGCCAATAACGTTGATTTCCATCCACACTAACCCAATTCCGACCGCATAAGGCCAATTTTATCGCTAATCCCCTCGTCGGAGGTGGATTAAAGAAACCGGTTTAAAGGGCCCTTTAAGTCGAAAGAAAGGGCTTCGTCGTGTGAACATGTCCAGGCTAAATTCGATTTAACGCGACTAAAGTCGACCTAAACTCATAGTGTAGACCAGGCCTCTGTCTCTTCTGTGCCACTCCATGCTGCCTCCCTGCAGCAACTGCTGCTGCAGGGTCTTAGTGCCCCCCTTTTCCACTGCCAGGGCAGACTGACTCTGAGCCTGCCCTTCCACCTCAGACCCTTCCCTTTTCCCATGGGACCCTCCACCAGCACAGGGCTCCACCCTGCCCGCAGTCACTGCTCCTGCCCCATCCCTCACCCCCAGCTAGGCTACAGTCAGGGGCAACAGCAGGGGAGGAGGCACACGCAGCACCCCCCACACCCACCACGGGGGAGGTGAGGGAGATTCCTGGACCTGAGAGTGGCCCTAGGAACACATGCAGTGACAGTGGTGGGGGTGAGTGTGCTTCTGGGGGTGGGGCGGGAAAGGGGGGCTCCTCCCCTAGAGCTCGCTGCTGCCAGCAGGGAAAGGGCTCGGGGGAGTTCTTCTTTCTGGCTCCAGCCCCAGGGCAGCCTGCCTGCACCCCAAACTCATCCCCAGCCCTGCCCCCACCCCAGAGCCCACACCCCCAGTCAGAGCTTTTACCCGCCACCACACCCTCAACCCTCTGCCTGAGCCCTGAGCCCCTCCCACACCCCAAACACCTTATCCCCAGTCCCAGCCAGAGCCCTCATCCCCCTGCACTCCAACCCTCTGTCCCAGCCCTGAGCCTCTCTAACATCCCAACACCCCCAGCCCCAGACAGAGCCCTCACCCCCACACTCCTACTCTCACCCCGAGCCCTTCCCACACCCTAAGCCCCGCATCTGCAGCCACACCCCATAGCCCTCACCCCTGCACCCCATCCCTCTGCACTGCTCCCATTCACAAACTGCCTCCCTGGACCTGCAAACCCTTCCTCCGCACCCCCTCCCATCCCCAAACTCCCTCCCAGAACCTGCACCCTGCACCCCAATCCCCTGCCCCAGCCTAGGGCCTGCACCCCAGACCTCCTCCCTCACCCAAACTCCCTCCCAGAGCCTTGGGCAGGTGGGGGGTAGATTTTGGGCGGGGCGGGTTCTAGGCATCACCAACATTTCTACTAACCTGCCACCCCTGCCCCTCTTGGTCGGGAGTGGGAGGGAGAAGAAAGGATTTGAAGAGGGGTTTTGCATTTGCTAGGTGGGTGCTCCAGCCACTGAACAATGGTAGAGTCTGAGGGTGGGAGTCTTCAGTCTCTCCTGCCTCACTCTGAGCATGAGACCTGGCCCAGCACACAACCACCCAGAAGTGTTCCTCCTTGTTCTGGCTGTGGGACAGGAGTTTTTGTTCTTGCAAAGGAAATTCCCAGCAGTGCCTCCATAACTTCCTCAGCTGAACTCTGCACCCGCTGAGACTTTGACCATTATCTTCAATGATTGTGGTAACAGGATCCTAACTTTAAAGTGCTCTGTTCTATCTATCTATCTATCTATCTATCTATCTATCTATCTATCTATCTATCAATTGTAAGACAGTTCTGGGCAGATCCTCAGATTTCACAGCTCCACAGCGCTGCTGAGATGTTCCACAGCAAGTTTCCAGTGCATTGAATATCACCTCTTCTCCAACAGAAATTCATTAAACTGTATCAAGCACAAGGGCTAGAACTGCATAAAGCAGAGCTGTAACTTCAGAAGAAGCATTATCCAGTGGTAACTGGAGACTGGAGACCCGGGTTATATTCTCTGTTCTGGCAAACTTTCTCTATGCCTCAGGCAAGTCACTGCATTTCTCTGTACCACAGCCCCCATCTGTGAAAAGTCTCCATCTGACCCCGTTAATGTGCTGCCCACTTGTAAAGGAACAGCAAGCACATGGGCTGTTGTGAGTCAGGGATTCAGTAACCTGCAGTGATGACTTAGACCAGGAGAGCACTGTTTGCTGGCCAATCAGAACTGAGAACCAACTAACACTATTGGGTCCTGGTTAGACTCTTATCTGAGAACAGAGATGGGTTGGGCTTTTACCTTCAGATCTTACAGTAATAAAGTTACTGGCTTCACCAGAAACTCCAGTGTAGCAGGACAAAGGTTGTTTATAACTGAAGTAATTAAAAGGCAAGTTTCCATTTGGAGGATGAGATAGAAAATACAATGATTATTATGACAGCTATTGAGCAGTTCTCAAGGAGCAGGAAGCAGAGCCTCTTCAAAATTCTCATTGCCTTCAGCCAACTGGGCACTTGGAAACATGAGCCTGCTGCCGCCAAAACTGGCACACTAGGAGGGCTTCTTTGGGAGAGGATCTTTATCTCCAAACCATAATGTGGGTGTGGTAGGGACTGAAATCACACAGCATTCCTGTTCCTTTGCTACTTTCCCTTTCTATCTTGGTGAAGGCATCAAGAGAGACACATTTCACTTCAGTGACCAACAAAGAATAAATATCATTTTCGCAGAAATATGCAAGGAAAGACTGGAATTCATCTCTTCATCTCTGTAATGTTTTATTAAAAATTAATTTTGCAGCCTCATAACCGAAATAGTCACTGACAATGTAAGATAACTAGAGGAGAATGGATGAGGATTTTAGAAAACCTTGGAATACCAGGGAGATCTTAAAACTCGTCCAAAGCTTATTCCCAGGATGTATCAGGTAGGTGAAATCTGTCACTTAAATACCATCTCCCTTGTTCTTTGATATTTCCTAGTAATTATTCCTAACCTTGGGTGAATTATTAACTGCTAAATGATCCAATAATCCCAGGATTAAAATGTCTTACTCTGAATATAAACTTTGCTTTTTAACTATATATTCAAAATGATCTATGAGCTATTTTCCCCTCTCCTTTCATTGTTATTTAACACCAAACTATTGTGGTTATTTGATTTAAGAATTTATTTATTTCCTTTTCTATTTTATTCAAGAAAACTGGACCTGATCCTGCTCTCAATGCATTCAAAGGGAGATTTGTTATGAATTAACTAATTGTATATTTCTGTTTTGTAAAGTATGTTACAAACTCTTGCAAATCCAACTTTATGCGAAGTGTCTTTCTCTCTTGTTCCTTTTACTTAATAATTCTGTTTATGGGACTGAATCATTTTGCCTCTGATATGTTGAAAGAAAATAAATGGGTTAAAAAAAAACCCAATAATCTTTCTGTCTCACACACACACACAGTGTTTCTCATTCCTTAAAATGTTTTCTTCATTGATGGAATTACTACCAGTTTTTACACTGATCTGACTTCTTTTTTTAATGTGGATTTTTGAAGGGACATTCTAACTCCATAATATGAAAGGGTTCACTTAATAATGTATTTATTCCTTTTTATTTAATGTGTCCTCTTTAATGTTTGACTTTAATGTTAATCAGTGTGTTATGCTCATTATGATGAGTTTTTTCCCCCTCTTCTTTCCTATTGTCTAGATCAAGTTACAGTGAAGATGAAGATTCTCTCATTCTGCCACAGCTCCAGAGCCAGCTCCCCTCTCCCTGGGTTTATTGTTTTCTTCCTTATTTGTTATGTTCACAAGATGGAATCAGGTAGGAATCTGCCCTGTGTCTGCTGTTTCTTAGAGGATTTATTTAGGCCCCGAAGTGTCTTAAGAACATGCTTCACTCAAAGTCAATGTAACTGCTCACAGTGTGTAAACTTAACCACACAGCAAGATCAGCACCTTCATTATCCATTGTTCGCTCTGATTGTGTTGCTGCTGCTGGGTTATTTTATTTCCTCATGGAATAGTGCACACGTCTGTCTCTTCACACAGGCATTTTTAAGAGATTGTCAAGGATGCCCAAAGCATTGGATAGACACTTATCGAAGAGTTTAATAATGACAATAAATAATAAGAATAAAATACATAAATTAACTTAGTGGGTTTCAGATGTAAAAAAGATCAGAGCCCTAATTTGAGACTCCCATGTGCCCAAAAACAAGACAATCAAAATATATTGATGTCACATGACTTTTTAATTGGGCCTGTTAGCTAATATGTTAGATGTAATATACACCATATTATTAGGTACTATGTGCACGGTAGTGTTGGGAAGTTAACTGAATATATTATGCTCTTCCCATAATTCTGTTCACCGATATCAAGTATCCCACAGCACTTTACAAAGCTGAAGTTAGCATTCACCATAGAAAATAAGAAGTCTATCAAAGCCAAGATACATGACTGGTATGTCCTAGCACTGGTTGGGATGTACCTCCACACCTGCCTGGTATGGAAAGTGGTGTCCAAAACAGAGATAAGGAAAGTTAAAAAACAACAAGTTAAGGAGCTGGTGGGTTGGATCTTGGGTGACGTATAAAGTGTTTTCTCACTTGTGAATAGCCCTGGTATAAATATAAGTGCGTGTGGGGGGGGGGGGGGGGATGTGTGTATTTTTGAGGCACACCTTCTGTGTAAAGTGAGCATGGTGCAAAATAAGAATTGCTTCCCAGAACAGTAAGTTTATCTCCTTTTTGTAGTGCACTGTTTTGTCTTTAGCCAATAATTTTGGCTAAGTTTGGTTATTTGGTCTCTTGATCATATGAAGTACTGAACCATAATAATCCAACAATTGGCTCTAGCAATAGGGCTATATCTCAGAAATACCTTGGTGAAAGAACTACCAAATATGGCCCACTAACCCTACCCTTATTCCTGGTGAGGCCCAGCAAATTTCATGGCAATGTCAGTACGCGTGTCAGTTTGAGATCACTCAGAAAAATGGGCTGTTAAATAGTAAGCTTGTCTCAACTATACACCAAAAATGTCCATTACCATTTCTCTGCCTCAGTTTCTCTGGTGTGTGACTTTATCAGGGACTGAACACACCTGTCTTCAGCTTCCCACCCCATGTCAGCACTGCGTGCCTGTGCCATGCACTGAACCTACCAATTCTCCGCTCCCCTCTCTGTCCAGTGCTCTGTGCCTGGGCCATGCTCCAAGCTTGTCTGTTATCAGCTCCATGCCCCATCTCAGTGCTGTGTGCCTGTGCCATACACCGAGGCTGAGTGTTCTTATAACAGAGCCCCAGTCCTGCTGCCCATGAGCGCTGCTCTCACTTAAGCATTTAGGCTGAAATGTTCCATGCCGGGTGCCTGCTTCTGGCTGAACTTTCTGGAAAGTTTGTAAAAATGGAACCTGTTGGCTGTGTCCTTCATATCAAATTCCCACTCTCCTCTGAGCTGCTTTTGTTGTTCTTGCCCTGGTGCATTTTCCAGCAAAGTTCAGAGTGATTGGACCCCGTGCCCCTGTCACTGCCATCCTGGGTCAGGAAACTGTGTTACCCTGTCACCTGTCACCCCGGATGAGCGCTGCAAACATGGAGGTGAGATGGTTCCGCTCAGACTTTGTATCCTTTGTGCACCTATATCGTGATGGGACGGATCAGTATGAAGGGCAGATGCCAGAGTATCGGGAAAGGACAGAGCTTTTGAAAGCCGGACTCACAGATGGAAATGTTCCCTTGAGGATTCTCAATATCAGACTCTCTGATGAAGGAGAATACCATTGCTTTGTTCAAGACGATACTTTTTACGAAGAAACTATATTGGAACTGCTGGTAGCAGGTCAGTGGCACGTGTCAGTTTTAGCTTTGTGTGGTCTGCAGGCTTTGTTCTATCCTATTACAACAACAACTGTGACTTCCTGCTTGTGAAATGTTTTACAATACTGCAGTTTATGTAAATTTCAGCAAACAGCCATTTTTATACTTGGGAGAATATGCTAGAAACTTTCCTGACATGTTATTAAAAACATTTTCAGGACGGTCCAGGCACTTTTTTGCCCAAAGGAAATTCTTGATTGACTCCCAAAGGGGTCTTCAGTTAAGAGGGAAAGGACTTCTGGACACATATGACCTTTCAGTTGCTCTCCAGTCATTTCTAGGATGTGTGGGTATGGTGGGACTGACCGACTTTTATGGCCTTCTTATGGGTTCACTCTTGGTTGTTACTTAAGTGTAGTCAAAATCAAATGCAGCCTTCTTATTTGCTGAGACTGTATAATGGTGGTGCTGGGGAGGGGAAACTATGTATTTACCACTTTTAGACAAGACTGAGTATTTCTCCCCTGCTGCTTTGACACTGTAACCATGACACCTGTTAGATTTTTTTTTAAATAAACCTATCTATCCAATGCACTAATGATCAGATTTTCAAAAAGTTCAGATCTAATTCAAGTATCTAAATGAAGTGGTCATATGTCCAAACGTGCTCAGAACTCAGTTGCTCCTGTGTCGACAAGGGCGGCTCCAGGCACCAGCGCCCTAAGCGCGTGCCTGGGGTGGCAAGCCGCAGGGGTCGCCCTGCCGGTCTCCAGGAGGGCAGCAGTCAGGCAGCTTTCGGCGGCATGCCTGCGGGTGGTCCGCCGGTCCCACGGCTTTGGCTGCAATTCGGCGGCGGGTACGCCAAAGCTGCGGGACCGACGGACCTCCCACAGGCATGCCGCCAAATCCGCGTTACCAGCGGATGCCGCCGAAGGCAGCCTGCCTGCCGTGCTTGGGGCGGTAAAATACATAGATCCGCCCCGTATGTCGAGACAACAATATCTCCCATTGACTCAGTGAAATTATAGTAAATATTTGTTCATATTTTTGTGTGTCCCTGAGCACTGGGATTTCAGACATTCCAGTTTTCATTTATCCCTTTTAGTGACTACCCACATGAATTAGTGCATTCTCATGTGAGTAAGGGATCCACAAACTGTCCCTCATCCCTTCTGCTTTATTAATTAACATATGGAATTAACACCTTTATGTCTTTTCCCCCTTTAGGTCTGGGCTCTGATCCTCTCATCTCTGTTGAGGGTCACCAGGATGGAGGGATCCAAGTGGTTTGTCGATCAGCTGGTTGGTACCCAGAGCCTGAGGTGCTGTGGAGAGATCTCAGTGGGCGACATTTATCATCACTCTCTTTAACAACATCCCAAGGGGATAACAACCTGTTTGAAACAGAAACTGCTCTCATTGTAACAGAACATTCAAACCAAAACTTGTCCTGTTGCATTAGGAACACTGTTCTCAATCAAGAAAAGGAATCAGCAGTTTATATAGCAGGTCAGTTACCATCCAAACCCCACACTGAACTCACCATCACTAGAAACGAAACAAAACACAGGAAGAAAAGAACTGAAACATCTGTTTTGGATATTTCATAATCCATGCACAAACACAGAAAATAGTGTCTTTACAGGATTACATTTTAAGCAATTCTATTCCCTTAATTGTGAGTATTCAGACTATCAACATTTTGAATTTCATGTAAATTTAATTTTAAGTTCGACTTTCCTGATATTCTAGTGCGCGCGCACACACACACACACACACACACACCCTCCAACCTTTTTGAGAGGGAACTTTCACTCAATCCACTGATGCAGTAGGTTCCTGTAACCTTAAATTCACCTTAATGACTTTTTTGAATGTGATAAATTTTGTACTCTGGCTTGATTGTGATCTATAGAGCACTGTAAACCCACAGATATATATCCGCAGATATCCTCATCATTTTGGGAGGGTTGCAGATTGGATGTGGATGCCAATTTTGTATCCATGCAGGGCTCTAGTGATCTGTTCACTTCACCAACTTCATTACGTGTGTGAAATGTCACCTAAGTCATGTGATGTTGTTTTTACTGACATTCAATGGGACTTGCGCTCCTTAATTTACTTTTGGCCGGATCCACAAAAGGACTCATTTTACCCCTTGTCTACACACAAAGGATGGACTGATTAACTAGTTAATGGATGACACCTGCTTGTGTGAACATTTCTTGTATAAGTTTCAGAGTGCCCTAAATAGATTTAGCTTCAATCAATTCCTTATCAACTTCAGCTAAATGGAGATAGAGCACTAAGAAGCTGATTTATGGTTTAAGGTTTTGTTCATCAATTTATTTAAATTGGTGCAACACTCCTACGTTGTCAACTCTTGACCAATTTAAGAATGACCCCATAAGAGGGTTGCCCCAGGTTCACTAAATCAGAGCACATACCATGTGCGGAAAAGACATTAGGCACATTTGAAAATTCCATCCTGTTTAGATGACCGAATCACTGTGAACACAAGAACAGCAAATGGAAATTAGTTAATTTGCTGCACAAGTGTGCGGACAAATTGTGATTATGGTTTTTCCCAATATTAGGGGGTAACTGTGGATTTTTCAAAAATATGCTAATTAATCTGGCAGTTTCTGAATAATGCTTACTGCTAAGGGCCAAATTCTTTTCTGGTATAACCCTGTTAGAGTCAATGGGGTTTTATGGGCAGAGAATTTGCCTCTGATCTCTGTGGCCCTCTGAATAGCAATGAATCAAATCAGGGCTGTGTTTTCAAGGATAAATCAGTGGTAAAGCTGTGTTGATTGGAGCCATATTTAAAAATAGTTTCTGGTCTTTTGTGTAGTGTAGACATGGCCATTCTTTCACTCTTAGCTCACACAAATCCTACTGGGCACTATTTATGTATTTGTGTGAAAAAAAATCTGCTTTTAGTCGCCACTTCCAAACTAAGGCAAGCCCTGGGTGTTTTGTTTTTCAGATTCCTTTTTCCCGAGGGTGAATCCCTGGATGGTGGCTCTGAGTGTGATCCTGGTGGTTTTGTTTGGTTTCAGTGGCCTCACTGTTTATCTGTTTAAAATGAAAGGTAAATATCAGAGGGAGAAATATACTGTAAATAAAGTTTTTTTTCTAATAAATAAAGGCAATTTAGGGATTTAACATGAAAAGAATGTGTGATCTGCTGATCTGGTCTTAAATAAAGAAGAATGGATGTGAATTTATTGATAGAGGATGGGGGCAGAGGTGCAGAGGAGAGTCTGAGGCAATAGAACTGAATCGGATCATAGCAGATACATCTCTGTTCTGCTTGGTCCTCCATCTCCCTCTCGTCCCAGTTCTCAGGCAACTATTGCTTTCTGTGTCTGGTCCCACTTGAGAGAAGGTTCTGCAAAGCCTAGCCTCTCATATTTCACCTCATCTCTCTCTCTCTCTCTCTCTTTTTTTTTTTTTTTTTTTTTTTTTTTTTTTTTTTTTTTTTTTTTTTT
>NW_020693852.1:0-21887 GCF_002925995.2 Terrapene triunguis
ATATCATTTTGTAGTGTAGACATAGCCTAAGTCAGACTTATTTTACTACTTTGGAGCAATTTTTTAGTGCTTTGCCACTTACACTCACTTTACACTAATCTTGTAATTTATGATCCCCTTACTATGGCCATTAGCAAGGATTGAACTCAAGATGTGGCATTGCAGCACACACCTATACAATTTGAGCTATGGAAATAAGTCAGTTAGCTGGTAGAAGCCCGTGGGATGTTAGTGGAGACATGGCACAATTTTGCCAGTGTACTACATGTATACCATCATTTTTGTTATTGCTGAATATAGCCCAGAAGCTTCCTAGGGAATTGAACCTATTCACTCTGGGCTGCAGTTGGATGAATGGTCAGTTGTGTCTGTCCTGGAAGTCACAATGACACCTAATTACATTACTGGAAGTCTTTAAATCAAGACCGAATGCCTTTCTAAAAGATATGTTCTAGCTCAGCCAGAAGTTATGGGCATGGTGCAGGCATTGCTGGCGGAGGTTCTGTGGCCTATTGTTATGCAGGAAGTCAGACTTAGATGTTCATAATGGTACTTGCTGACCTGAAAATCTATGAATTGTCATAAAAAATAGCTGGCAGTAATGAAACTACCCAGACTGCACCATGATCTGTGGTAACTGCAAAATCTATGCAAAACATATGGTGGTTTCAGCTAACCCAGAGATACATAAAATTGTTTTGATTCACATGGGTTATGAAACTTTACACAACTGTACTGTGTTCTAACCCACATACTTAGATCGAGAGTGGTACTGTCATGATGATAACATTGATTTTAGATCATGTCAAATGTAGTTGGTGTGAAGTTGGTATGTGGCAGGTTGTTGTTTAGCGGGGGGGTGAACTGTATTTACATAATTTGGAAACAGTCTTAACTCTAACTGCACTTTCTATACACAGCTGCCCGACTCCAGGATGTGATGGCAGTGGTCACGTAACAGGAAACTATGCATCACACCGCAGGTGAGAAATGACAAAAACTCATAACAGGAAGTAGAGCTGCTTTATGTACAGTCAGCTTCTAATATTTTTATATATAACACTATTGGGCAAATAATTTTCAGCCAATTAATGTACCCAGCAAACTCAGCCTTTGTTTTTTCTTGTGGTATATCTCTCAAGGTTTTTTTAGCTGATTACAAACAGTTCACTTTGATTATTTGTTATGCAAGCTGTGTGGATTAGCTGAGATTGGTTAGATAAGTCATATGGTACTGTTTGTGCGTCCTTAAGTGGATGAGTGTGCAAACACTACTGCCATGAATACAGATTTAAAAGTAGGTTTCCACAAACTTTAGTACAGGTGGCTCTGAAGTTCTCAAATTTGCAAATGCTTTTTGTGTGGTGCCCCTTATTTCCTCTCTGAGCTGGGACAATGGTCCCATCTCCTGCCGTTCCCTTTGGATGTATGGAGGAAGCAGTCCTTGCCTTTCCCCAACAATATGAACTACAGCTCTTTATGCTGGCAACACAAAAGAGTGGGAAAGCTCTTTGTACTCTAACCAGCTCCATGCATAACTGCTTTGGGACCAGACAGAACCTGGCTCCGAGCAAGTAACCTGCTCCGATCTAAAGAATGACTACCCTGTATTATCTAACTCTCGTTTGCCAACAGCAAGTGTGGTTTTTTGGGTTTTTTTGGGGGGGGGGCTGTTTCTATTCCATAATAAATAATTAATGCTTTTCTAGAAAAATCATTTTCTGTTTTAGCATATTGAAGAAAACATGTTTCACATCTGTTTTCCTTAGTGTTTCCGGGTGCCCATTAGCCGACAAGACATTAAAATCCCTTATGGCTGCCAACTCTCAAGAGCTTAAGTAAGTAATGACAATAGAAAAAAAGGCTTTGGTTTGGTGATTGCTGTTCATCTCATATTGGCATGTTTCCCAAACAAATGCAGTTATTTAATAGGTAAGAGAATTGATCTTTGTAAAATAAAAGCCAGTTCAACCCCTTGTCCCAAACGTGAAAACAAATCGAAACCAAAGCCTTTAAGAAAAGTTGGGCTCACTTTTCTTTGTTTTTCATGTTTTTGCACCTCTTCATATCCATACACTTCCCCAAACCTGGTGCAGATACTCCGAACGTTGAAAGAGAGGCTGTTCTGCTGGTAATTCTGAACCAGCTGGAGCCAGGAAGTACCAAAGTCTTACAAAGAATCTGATCTCACAAAATACCCCGTCTGATTTCTAGATCAAAGAGGTTAGGATAAGTATTCAGACATTTGAAAACCAAAACAAGCCAAGCCTGCAAATCTTCAGTCTTCATCCTCCAGCACTAGATAGATACCCTCAGCTTAATGTCACTGAGGCAGCTGGCAAATCATATGATTCCGTGTTGCATATTTCTCACCATGAAATGACACAAAAGGGTTTTGCAGGCCCCAGTAGATAGGCAGATGTACAGGGCCTTAAGCAGACCTCAGTAATCTGCACAGCTGGCCATGGGAGTCAGCAGAGGGATTGGCAGCCAATCACCTAGTTAATGGACGGCTTTTGTCAACAGAAGGGAGTGAAGTAAAAGGATGGTTGGTGCTTTTTAGCTACATCTACACTGCAAGCTACGGATGTGAATCCCCTGCTTGTAGTGTAGATGTAGCTTTTGACAGGTTTGCCAGCCCTCTTTTCTCTTTGAATCAATAAATGGGGTCCTGCCGTATATGGCTTAGAACATAGTGGGGGTTTGTGGGCCTGTACACCCTGCCCATATTTAGAGTCGCCCTCCGTCCAAATAGAGGAAAGTAAGTTCTGATGATGGTACGTTTACACTGCTTTAATGGCGTTTCAAGTACAGGTGGCCAAATCCAGGTTTTAAGTTCAGGGTTTAGCTAGAAAGTTTGTCAACTTCCCAAAATAAAACAATGCCGCTTCCAGTCATGATATTCAGGTGCTGCCCTGCATTGTAAAAAATATGTTGTGTGACTCTAGCCAAGGAAAGCCTGCTCTCTAGGGACAGAGCAAAGGCAGTAGGAAAAGGCCAGCTATGTGGGCAAGAGGTGAAAGCTGTTCTTAGAGCATAGTCATTACTGAGGTGCTGACACAATGGCATGACATTTCAACTTTGGGGTCTGCTGAACTCACCTCCCCAGCATTTGGTTTGAATAAAGCTGTGGAAAGAGTGACAGAACAAAGATTCGTGAAAATGGTGCCAATTTCTAAATCAGTCGCTGATTCAGCGCTTTTACTTGCTTTCCATGAACTCAGAGCTGAATGGGTGTTCACACAAACAAAATAAATGGCTGCTCTGCATGCAAACCCACATAGTCACATGTGAACAGTGACATTTGCATACCCACATAGATACTGTTTAACTAAAGCTTATAAAGTTTCAGTTGTGTAATAAGGAAAGAGAAGCAACAACATGTGACCTGAGTTACTAACCACATGCTATGAATAACGAGTGAGTCATGGAAGATATAGTCAAAGTTCACGAACAGCCCATAAGGAGAAATAGGTTGCATGAAGTGTTCAGCGTTGAATTTCAAATAACCAGCAAAATAGTAAAACTCAAAATTTGTTCCCAGACCATTTGAAAAGAGAAAAAAGGGTCCAGTAAAATTATTTGCTACACATCGGTCATCCAGCTTCAGGTTTGAGCAAAAACTAATTTCACTCTATCCAATTTTAAATAAAATCCCATTTTAAAAAAGGTATATTCTTCTACAGCATTATCTAGAAAAAAAATATAGGAAGAAGGAAGGAGAAAAGAAACCCTAAACCCAGATCCTGAAAACACTTCTGCAACTGCGTAGCTATACTCACATCAGTATTGCCTTTTAGTTCACAGGGACTACATGAGTAAAAAACCTCATGGTGTGTCTACACTGCAAATGCTGATTGCAATGTAGATATATCCTTAGATGCACAAGGATTTGCAGGATCAAGCCCCCAGTGACCATTGTCCTAGTTTTATTTCACATAGTTATACAGATATATATGGCATCAAAAAGAACAGATGCATATATTTTTACAATAATGTTCACATTCAATTTGCAATAATCAAGTTAAACTTTTGCCTTCTATTTTGACTCACTAAGCCAGCAAGATACCTTTTCTGATTTTCAGCTAATCTACAGTTTGCAGTGAAGAACAGATTTTAAAAGTGGTTACTTTAGTCAGATTGAAGACACTTAAAATTAGAGGCTTATTGGTACACAGAGTACTACAGAAAAGGACTGGTACAGAATACCTTACCTGGTGCCTGAGATGATAAAGGTTCCCAAATTTTAAAGCCAGAAGGAACCATTATGATCATCTAGCTTAATTTTCCACATAACACAGCCATGGAATTTCACCCAGTAATTTCTGCATCAAGCCTATAATTTCTGTTTGAGCTATAGCATATCTTTTAGAAAGGCAGCCAGTCTTATTTTATAAAGTTCAAGTGATGGAAAATCCACTACACCCCTTGATCAGTCATTCCTGTGATTAATTACCAATATAAGTTAGTTCTTTATCATTTCTTTAAACCCACTTGATCCCCCCAACTATCATGGTTTAAATATTGATGCAGTAAAAAAATAGAATAATACACTTCTAAAAGGTGCAACTGTACCTTTAAAAGAGAGTTTACAACTGTATATTTAGGTGTTTAATACAGTATCCCAGTATGCCTGTACTTAGATCACCCAACCACAATGCTTCCACCACGGGTAAGATGTTGTGACGTGTAGAGGGTTATTGAACAATGTGAATTTCCATAGTGGATCAGTACAAGGTTACTTGGCACAGATGTTTCTGTAATTCTGATACTCTGGAAAAAAACATAGTGTTCAAAGGCCCTTGGGGAGGCTTAGCTTTAGTACTCAAAACTGTACAAAAATGCACAAATACCTGGCACAGCATCTGAAGGTAAATGTTTTCCTTGTGCTGTTAGTGCTGCTTTGTACGCCTAGGTGTGTTTCTTCTTTCTGAATTTTTAAAAGGAACACTTACGGCAAAAGAGAAAATCCCTTCAAATATGTACAAGATTCATTTTGAACCTAAATATCTGCCACTCAACCAGCAAATGCCTGATCCAAAGCCCATTGTAGTCAATGAAAAGGCTCTTATTGACTTCAGTAGACTTTAGAATCATAGAATCATAGAATATCTGTAGTCCAACCCCCTGCTCAAAGCAGGACCAATCCCCAGACAGATTTTTGCCCCACATGCATTGGCACAGCCAACATGTCTATTCAATCTGAGCACCAGTGAGAAAGTATGGTCCTAACAGTAAGATACAGATTTATTCCTTCCATTAGGATGCTGAAATATTTTGTTACTAAACTTTCAAATTTGAAGGCTTCTGTTTGCTGCATGCAGAAAAGCCCCTGAACTCTAAAATGGAATCAAGGCCCACTTGCCAAATAAAATACCCAGTCATATCCTATGTAAAACAGACGTGGTCTCCTTTCTGTGTACAGAGCTAAAAAACAGAAACTCCTGAGTTCTTCTCCTGGCTATGATGTTGATTTTCTCTGTGACCTTTAGTGACATAACTTCTCAGCCTCAATTTCCCCTTCTATAAAATGGAGATTATATTGAAAATGTGCCGGTCATTGTAAGTCTGACAGCAAATAAACACATAACAGTTATTTCACAGAGAAGTCAACAAATAAAAGGCTACATGTTTGTTTTTCCACAGTTGCTCCTTCATAAGAAAAGAAATATTTTGCTATGAAAAAATTAACATATACTGTTCAAATCTGCAATGCTGTGTTATACAATATATTTCAAGTTCCCTATTTAAAAAAAACAATTATAGAAGAAAACATGAAAGCAGTTTGCCTACTGGAAAAAAATATCAGCAAGAGCTAGTTGTGTTTGTTCAGCAAAAGCGCCACTGCTGTTTCTTCCACTGAAGACAAATTTGTCTGTTCCTTTTTAAAAAGTCATCTCTTTTGCTCTGTGCATTATATTAGGTGTCCCACACCTGGTTGTGATGGCTCTGGTCATGTGACTGGAAATTATGCTTCACACAGAAGGTAAGAATCATTCAGTTGTTTGGGAGTGAAGCTGTGGGAAATCATGGAACGTGTCAGCGGAACAAAATAGTTTTTCTTTTGTGTACTTCTTTCAGCTTGTCTGGTTGCCCTCGTGCCAGGAAAGGTGGTGTCAAAGTTACTCCTACCAAGGAAGAAAAAGAAGACCCTGAACTTAAGTAAGTGCAGAAGCAAGAGTTTATCAGCCAAAAGGGAGAATAAGATGGTGCTTGGTACATCCCAAGAAATGTGCAAGTTATTCTTAGACGTATGTGGGTGTGTCCTACTGTTAAAGCTAAGATAAAGGATATTTCCACAGCTAGTGAAACTGGTGGAACATTTCATTCCAGTCCTATCTGACACAAAGTGTGGCAAAATTTAGGAAAATTCACAGTCTAAAATTCACAACATTTTGGACTGTGGCAAAATCTTGCTATATTTGCTACAATAAACTGTAGCAGTGGTGAAATTTAAGCCTGGATCCAATTAACAAATTCTTGCAAACATTCACCAAAATCTCATGTATCACAATTGGAGACACAAAGGGTGAAATCCATCCCTATGCAAAGAGCTACCACAAGTCACACGTTAAGCCCTGAAAATGTGGATTACGGGGATAGAAGTGGTACATAGGCCTTATGCCATCCCTCTTCTGTACAGGGGTAAAATTTCAACCAAGGCAAGAATTGATAACTCTACATAAATCAACTTTATTCCTAACTCAAATATATGTTCTGTGAAAATAAATAAATAAGCAATCAGCTGCCAAGCCATGTAGGACCAGTTCATTTACAACAAAGGACTTAGTTATTTCCTGTGCTGCTCTTACTATTTAGTATTTCAGTTAGTGATTGTCTTTCAGACGTCTGGTATGTCATATGAAAGGCCCTAGGCATGTTCTCATTAATGCTGACAGAGCTCTGCAAAACTATCAGGTTTCACCTTGGCAAGTATTTGGAATATATTTGGAAATAACAGTTTTCCACCTGCAGAAAACCACCTTTTGTTTTTTGCCAAAAATTTGAATAGAGAACAAAAAATGTTGCCTCTTCACAAACCCGTTAAAATGTGATTCTTTTTCTCCCTCTGATAACAAATTTTTTCTCTTTGACATAGTTTTATATGATGTCAGTGCTGAAGTGGTTAAGGCATACAGCTGTATTAGAAATGCCTAATCCTGAGATTTGCCAAACACCCCTCATTCTCACGGACATCAGTGGGACATTCAGGGGCTTCTCAGGATCAAGCCATAATACAGTTGCACAGACAGCATAGTAGCCACTTAGACTCCTTTTCTTAGATGGTTATTGTTAGACTATTGTCTTCTGTTCTCTTGAGTAAATATAAGGATTCTTTTGCTGTGTTTCTGTAGATGTCCAGTGATAGGCTGTGATGGCCAAGGTCACATATCAGGTAAATACACTTCTCATCGCACTGCTTCTGGTTGTCCTTTGGCTGCCAAGAGACAGAAGGAGAGTCCTCTCAATGGGTCTTCATTATCCTGGAAACTGAACAAACAAGAGCTGCCACACTGTCCTTTGCCAGGCTGCAACGGGCTGGGTCATGTTAATAATGTTTTTGTCACCCACAGAAGGTATAACTTTGTGTTTTCTCTCTTGTTTGTTGTTTTTTCTTGACAATCCACTGTAGTGTTGCTTTTAAAAAAATAAAGCTGTAATCTAATTAACTTATGTTGAATTCTTATAAAGAGTTTATATAGCAGTTGAGGCGATAGGAAGCTGAATAACTTGAGAGTTTGCATGAGGTTAGAACTGTTTTTAACATTGCCCACGAGACAATGACTTTCACAGATCTTTCTAGATTTCCTGAGACTGATTACAGGTTTTTGGTACAAGAAGAAGGTAGCTAGACATATTTGAAATTACCAGTATTGATTGTGTATCTTTAGTAGGTAATCCAAAATGTTATTGGAATTTCACCACAAGGTTTTGCAAAAGCAACAATTGCATTAATTTTTGTTATTTCACAAATTGCAAAATTCTTACCAGCCATCTCCATGCAGGAGAAAGCTTACATGAGACCTGTGCTTTCTAGATCCAGCCCTGAAGACATTACAAGGAGAAAAAAGAAATCTTAAGAACTTCACTAGTTAACATGATTTGTAAGATGATGCATTTTCCCAGTGTAGAGAAGACTGAACAAGTTTCTGGTGGCCTGCTAGCATTGGGACATCTTTCTGGCCAGTAGTCTGCTCAAGACAAAGAAATAGTGGTCTATACTTCAAATCTTAGAAGCCCTCATTGCTCCCTGTGTGGAAACACCACTTTCATTAGAACTCTTATTTTTCACAAGCTAAGCAAAACCATTACTTTGTCCCACTAGTGCAAAATTTTCCTTCACTCCCAGCTTGACTAAATCAGAATATGAATCTCTCTGCCATTTCTTGAGAATAGGGGTAGTTCTTATTGTTTACTTCTAAAGACAGTGCAGTCAATCTTAGCCCTTGAGTGCTCCCTGCAAATGGCCTCATATAATTACCAATTGTAAGATTTGAAATAGCAAATAGCTCTGACAGTCATCAAAAAGCAAAGT
Source organism: Terrapene triunguis (assembly GCF_002925995.2). NCBI lineage: Eukaryota > Metazoa > Chordata > Testudines > Emydidae > Terrapene > Terrapene triunguis. The sequence goes on from NW_020693852.1 coordinate 8,537, forward strand.
GACTACACCTCTACCTCGATATAACGCTGTCCTTGGGAGCCAAAAAATCTTACCGCGTTATAGATGAAACTGCATTATATCAAACTTGCTTTGATCCACCGGAGTTCGCGGCCCCACCCCCCCGGAGCACTGCTTTACTGCATTATATCTGAATTCATGTTATATTGGGTCACGTTATATCGGGGTAGAGGTGTATATATAATACAATCTTTTAAAAAAGCTATTGCAGCCTATAGTATAAATCCAGAGGTATCATCATATTGGTCATTATTATGCATCATCAAAATGATACTATAGTTAGGCACAGTGAAAATCTTCACGTCAGATTTTTTTTTTTTAGTTGGTAAACTCAGCATTCAAAGGGATGCTACTGCCCCCTTTTTTCTGAAGCATAATTTGTCAATAAACACAGTGGAAAGTTTTGCTTAAAAATTGATGGGACAATATGACCTCAAGATTTCTGTAAATATCACATTCACATAACCTTAGAGTAGCTCCCACTGCTATTTTCATTTGTTTGAAATGTCTGTAAAAACAGTTTGCTTCGAGGCTGAGACTTCGGTGCCAATTTTCAAGCCAGACATTTTTTTTTACAGCTAAAATTGCTCTTTGTGAATTATTTTATTCCCTGTAACAAGGTTATAATGGAGCTGCTGACATGACCTTAGGAATCAAGGTCTGAACATGAGCACTGTAACATTGCTATGAAAGGATTGCTTCCATTTTCACATGGGTCACAGCATTTTTTCTATCTTTTCTAGCTTGTCAGGGTGTCCTCTGAATGCACAAGCCATAAAAAAGGGCAAAATCTCAGAAGAACTAATGACTATCAAGCTTAAAGCAAGTGGGGGTAAGGAGACATGCAAATGATGATTACATTTATACAGCTGCTAGGGACCCAATTCTCATTTACACGTTGCCTCTTTACACTACACTGACCATGTAAAGGGGTCTGAAAATGGGTATAAATGCCTTTAAGTTCTCTTTCTTTAAAAGCAATAACATTTCTTCACAGAAGATACATGTCCTTCACACATCATTTACATCCATGGACCATAACATGTGGGGTACACAACTACACAACTAAGTCTGATTCAGGTTTGGGGTTTGTTTTTTTCTGTGTTATTCATAAACCAGCAGGAGTTACCTCAGTTAAATAAAGATTTTCAAACAAACCCCCAGAGGGATACATGTGTAAAGCAGAGTTTAGCTACCTCGTTCCCATTAACTTCATATTGTATTGCTCAGTCTCCGTGCAATACTTTGACAATTCTCCCCACATTAAATAGAATGGAACATCTGTCAAATAGTTATAGGGAACTTGATTCTGTTTCCTGTGGGTAGGGCCCAGGGACAGGATTCAGGAGACTTTGGTGGTATTCTTTACCCTTGGGCAAGTGAATTCACTTCTCTCTGTTCCCCACCCTTTGTCCATATTGTCTATTTAGACTGTAAGGTCTTCAGGACAGGGACTGTCTCTTACTGTGTGTTTGTAATATGCCCAACACAATGGGGTGCTGAGCTTAGCGGCCTGTAGGTGCTATGGAAATAAAAATAATTAATCTGCAAGCAGAATTAGACCCAGAGTGATACTGAGTGAGGGGGAAACGTTCATCACTGGGGGTGGTGGATGCTCAGTACATCTCAGGATCAGGCTTTTATTAAGGCTTGGGTGGGTTGTTCTTTTTCAGCTGGTAGGTGTGAATAGTGAGTGCTGCTTTTTCTCCTTTTGCCTCTTTTGCCTCTTTTGGCCTCTCTACAACTTCCCTCTCACAGTACTTTAAACCACACTATGTATCACAGCAAACTAAAGCCCTGATCCTTCTCTATCAGTCAGCCCATACAGAGCTCCTTGCAGGACCAGGGCAGATCTTCAGCTGGTGTCAATCGCCATAGCTCTATTGAAGCCAATGGAGTTATGAGGATCTGATCCCTCTGGAGGAGGAGGGGGAGAGGGACTGCTCTTACTTTTCTGCTACATCTAAAAATCTCCACCAAAATCACAACATACCCTGCATTATTGTTTTTAAAGATTGTGTTTTGGATTTTCCTCTCTCAATGCCCACAGATCCTCTTTCCCTCTCACATCTCTCTCCCTGCTGTGGTTGATTGTTTTACTGAACAGTGGGGGGGACCCACTCTGACAGGGAAATACAGTAGGTCAGTGAAACTCAAATTACCCTTTGACCTCTCTTCCTGCTTTCAAAGACACTTCAACACAGGGTGCAGTTTTGACAAACATCATCAGTAAAAACCCATTTAAAGATCCCCAGTTTAATCTGAAAGCATGTTTTTTTGTGCTACACAGTTCAATGCACAGGTACCCACAGAATATTACTTCTTTTCACATGTTCACATTTAAATCTGTCTTTGGTCCATTCACCTTTTTGCAGGTATCGAGACTGATGAGGAAATCAGACACTTGGATGAGGAAATAAAAGAACTGAATGAATCCAATCTTAAAATTGAAGCTGACATGATGAAACTTCAAACCCAGGTATAACAACAAAGCAAACAATTCAATCAGTTCTAATGTACATATGTAATGTTATTTTTAAGCTTATGTATCCTTTTTCTCATCTACACACATGCCATTGCACTGTGGCTTTAAATAATTTTTGACAAGCTTTTCCATTTAACAGTAAACGCCTGCGTATTAGTAGAAAAGACTTGCAGGTGAATAAAAGGAACTAAGCATTTTAGGAACTAATCTTAGCAAACAAGGAAATCATATTTACTGTATAAAATGTGTACTTTCTTTTGTTAACCACACGCCTGCATATGATATCCTGTGGGCATTTTAAGAACCCATGTAAGGAGGCTTCATAGTAATATAATGAAGCCATTAGGTCACAAGACTGTGAATTCTTATTAACACACTCTAACTACTACTGAGAGTAGATTTTTATTATTATTATTATTTACAGTTTTCCCTAGTTCTGGTCACCATATTCAGCTAATGAATATTTTAATTTAAATAGTCTGAATTTTGCTTCTGCACAGTAGATAGCAGACAGCGGCTGCATTTGCTAACCTGTGCAGTGCCTTAGGTAGGGTAGGAGCTATTGCAAAGGCACAGATCTCTTGATCTTTTTCCATTTTTTATTATATGTATATGAGTGAGTTTATGGTGAAGGTGCTGGTTGCAGGTCCACAGTTCAGGTTGAGCTGAGTATGTAAATACACAGGGTGACATATATACTCAATTCTATTTCACCTGGTGAACTAGGTGAAAGTGAGAACAGAAACTTGCCTCAGAATGTTAGGAGCATTAAGATTCTAGGTGGAACTTCCTGAAGGGTAATAGACCTGAAAAATAAGAACGAATCCAACTTCATCCCAAACAAGTTCAATATAGTTTATAGTGGCCTCAAATTACAATTGTGTGAACTAGAGACTTGCTGAATCCGCACATCCCCTGCTTGTCTTTGTCCCGTCACTTCTTAAATTGACCTGGCCAACAGTTGTGATTGTATCAAGAAACTCAAGAGCAGGGGTTGTGGTGATTTATGCTGCACTTTCACCAACTTTGCACAGATATAAATTACTATACAAGATGTTAGGCTGTGGAGAATCAGGACCCAGCATCTCTAGCTTCAGCTTTTCAGCACAGTTTTTTGCATGCGAACTTTCACAAATGTGTACATTCCAAGCTCTCTCATTCTTGTTAGTTATTCTCCAGAAAAGGATGTCATTTTGCTAACCTCAGTGTTGGTTCTTCAAAAATTATATTTTCATCTGTCTGTCTAGAGATCGACTGCACAATCATATTTGTTCCATACACAACTTCTCAATTTCCTCCCCAGTATATTTCATTTCTTATTGTCTCCACTCTCTGCCCTATTTCTATTCCCGATCAGTTCAGAACTCTAACCTTCACCAGGGGGAGGGCAGAAAAGTAGCACAAGAGCTAATACCAGTGTTGCAGCTATTATAATCAATCAGCAGGGATGCTGTGAGAACAGAAGAGCAATGTAAACATCAGCTTTCTTCTTCCTTCCCCCAACCCTGAGGCCACACTCCCCATTCCCAACTACACAATGACCCTTCCACCTCCCTGGCAGCTTGAGACCTGGGGTCTCTAATCCATTTCGGAACTCATCCTCCCAACACAATACACTCCTCACTCAACAGGGCCACTGTCTACAGCTTCATTTAAATAAGTTTTCCTTGTGAAACAACAGCAGAGTTCACTGGTTCAGAATTAATGTGACTTATCCCCTATTATGAATATCTTGTGGCCATGTTATGCGCAACTCTTACAAAAACATAACAGAGGTTCAGATCTCAATTGGCAGCTTTCACAGTCTTGTGCTCCCTCTTCCAAGGGAAACCTTTCATTTTGGGTTCAAACTCCAATCATAATGCTGCCAAGGGTCTTGTTGTGTGTGTGATTTTAGATCACATCTATGGAGAGCAATCTGAAAACAATAGAAGAAGAGAACAAACTTATAGAGCAGAACAACGAGAGCCTGCTGAAGGAATTAGCTGGCTTAAGCCAAGCTCTCATTACCAGCCTTGCCGACATTCAGCTTCCACAAATGGTAAGTCTGTAGCTAAAAACATTGCCGCTTCTTTGAGAGCATTTGTCTACACGTTTGGCCAGAGTGGTCACTCAGTGCATCACTGATGTGGGTTCCATTCCATCTCACATGGGACTGCCTTCCAGGGTTTAATCAATTTCCTCACAGTTCATTACTCTCCCTCTACACGAGCATGATGCAGTAAATGCATGAAGTTTGGAATATTACTAGCTCCAACATTTGAAATATAGAGAGGTAGTGGAGCCCAAACTCTGTCCTGGTATAAGAGGATGCAGAGCAAATATTTGATGCAAGGCAACTATTTTATGCTAGTCCCAACCTGAAGGAGTGTCCCTGTCCCATCCAGAGTTAAGCTAAGTCCTCAGGTGTGGGAAAGTGTCCTGGACTTCGAGGCACTGCAGTAACATGGGGCAATCTTCATCCATGCAAGAATAAATGTTTGCCTCACTTTCCTAAGACCCATCTATACAAGATTCAATGTGGCTGGTGTGTATTCTCATTCAAAAGAGAACCATGCCAAAGGCCAAGTGGGAGGAGCCATATTCACATACTGCCCATGCTTTACCCTCCAGGAATAAAATCCCATTCTGTGTAAAACATTAGTTTATTTAAAATCAAACTATGCTGCATGTCTCTGGGATTGGTAATGGGATATGGGTACCCTTAAGGATGGAACCTTGCATTTCTGGGTAGCTCAGTCTGGAACTAACTGTAGTCGATACTCTGATGTCCTTCCAGTATCTTATGTGCAATGAGTTTGATGGTCACATTCTGAATTTTCCCTGATGTAGGGAAGAATCCTTTGGTGGCTCTGTGCTCTGGACCCCTGTTCCTTGAGATCCCTGTTCACTGCACTTCAGGAATCCCAGACTCATAGGAGGATCCCTAAGGGACTGCCCTAGTTTACAGGAGCCTATATGCTCTAAGCTATGTCAGGTGCTGGTTCAAACTTGGTCAGGCTGAGGATCAGGGAAGCAGAAATCCACCTTTCCCCATCCTCCCAACCATGTCCATCACCAAGTGCAGCACAGCCAGATCCAAGAATCTGGTTGTAGGTTTTGATCTACACTAGATCCAAGAATCTGGTTGTAGGTTTTGATCTACACTAGAAAATGTTGTATCCATTTTTCCACCATGACGAAAGCAGTGGTATAACTCCTATTGTAGACAGGGCTCAGACGTCTTCACTCCTCATGACAATGGAACCATCAAATAGCATGGACAGCACCATTTCATGATAATCTTCTCTCAGTAGATTTTCACGATGCAATGTTGTATATGTCTGAATTCCAACTAAATTACCTCTTAGCACCAATACAACTGCATCAGTGCCGGAAAAGAATTACAACATAGTCTAGGATAGATTAGGCCTTCATCTTGGTCCTGTGAAACAATGTCTCCTGTAAGGTGATGAGCACTCTCAGCTCATGCTACAGTTAAGATGAGGGTCTAGAGTCTTATTCAATTGGATCTCTGACAGCACTCATCGAGTCCTATATTCATTTTACTGTACAGTCACAATGTTGCAAACATGTGAGGAGTTTACTGATTCTGCCCTGTAATTTGGCTGGGAATTGGCCAACTCCCTTCACTGAAGATAATAAAAGTTTGGTTTGAGAGCCTGATTCAGGAAATGCTTAATACTCCTACTGAAGTAAGTGGAACCCACTCACTTGGTTCAAGTTAGGCACCTGGTTAAGTACTTGCTGAACCAGGGCATTAAGGATTTGGCTCAGTATGTGTGTGTATTTTCTTTCTACCTGTCTTTCTTTGCTCTCTCCACACCCAGACGCTCCCCATTTTGTTCTTAAAACCCAGATTGTGCATTTTGCTCGTAAGGTTTTACCCCATTTCATCCCCACCCACCATTGTCGTAGTACTTTGTTCTGTAACTGCCTCTGGAGCTAAGAACAATGTACGCCCATTAAGATCCAAATCCTCCTCCTCTTATTTACGCACAGTCCCACTGTACTCCGAGGCAGTACATGCTTGAGTAAGGCACACGGAATTTGGCCAGAATTAAAGAGCGGGGCACACCTAAGACAAATGCCTCACAATCCCCAATAGATCGATTGCTACCCGCCGATCCGGCGGGTAGTGAAGACGTGCCCTTAGAGGGCAAGCATGTGGTTCCCACAGCAAATTAAACTCCCTTCACCTCCAACAAACCCATCAGTAACTTGGATGCCTGCCATGCGTCTGACTTCAGCTGTCCCCAGTCGCTTTCAGACAGGACCGACATATTGTCACTTTGCATATTGTCTGTTAACATTCTTTTTTGGGGGAGGAGGCCTTAATTCTGGCTCCTGAAATTGGTATAATATGTTTTGTTTTCATTTAGGGGCCAATCAGTGAGCAGAACTTCGAAGCATATGTAAATACACTCACAGACATGTACAGCAATCTGGAACGGGACTATTCCCCGGAATGCAAAGCTCTGCTGGAAAGTATCAAACAGGCAGTGAAGGGCATCCATGTGTAGGATGTGAAGGCTGCTGGGCAACAGAAATTACTTAACAGCAGTAAACTCCAGATGGATCTGTTAGGAGTTCATGTACTGCTAAGGCGTGTAGGTTGCCGTGCTGCATTTACAATTGCAACATTGCACTAATTTTCCCAGCTGACATAAAAAGGAAGGAAAACACAACAGACTATTTGTATTAACAGCAATGCACTCAATTAATATATTGTATTTATTTCAGTACAATTCCTTTTTTTCCTTCTTTTGCACTCAGTTTTTGTAAAGTGAATGTAAAAAGTGTGTGCAACTATTTTTTATATTTTTATTTATTTCTAATCAAAGAGTTGTGTTTTTTTATCTTTTAACAGCATTTTTGCGGCCTGCCATATTTTTACAAATGTGTTTATTAATTTATTTTCCAATGGGATTTTAAATAGACTGAAAGTTATACTGTAAATTAAATATCTTGCTGGGTTTGTACAGGAAGAAAAAAAATACTATGAAAGTAACAAATGACCGAACTGTTGTTCTAGTTTTATTTTCATCACATCTTGCTTTTTTATAATGGCTTTGTATCAGAAATGGGTTTGCAGTAACATAAGATGTGAGGAAGCAAGGAATGAAAAGATAAATGGCTCCCACTAGTGGGGAACCTGCGCTCTAAAAAGCACAGTTTGCTGGAACACAGTGTGTTTAAGAATTTGTTAGCAATAATGAAATATAGCAATCAGCAAAGCATTTGACTTGGCTGTGTGTTTTAGCCTACGCAAACAATTATTTAAAATGTTTCAAAAGAACTTCAGAATTATTTTAACAATGCATTTTTTTTCCAAGTTAGATCAGAGAGAAAAACTAATCATCCCTAAACAAGAGAGATGATTTGATACGACTAGTATTTTTTTAGTACAATATGTTGTTACATTAGACAAGCGACCAATATGATTATGCATTTGTATTTGCAAAACACAAAAGCATCCAAACTGAAGATTTTGTACATATCAGTTAATCCAACAAATCTCCCCTGAAATGGCATTTATCGTACTAGTTGGAACTGAGAGAAGCTTAGAAGGCGGCAACCTGGAGAAAAATAATACTCCAGTCTCACTGTAATTGGTTTTCTCTTAACCTGAACTGTAGCAATGCACTGGTTGGTTTTAACCCCTCCTTTTACACAAGGACAATGTTGGTATTGAATCGGTTACCAGTCTTTTGGTAGGGTGCCAAGTGCTACAGTACATATGGACACACACAGACGCACACATGTTCAAAGGTACTTGGCTGTGCATCTGTATTCAGTTAGCCTGGGTTTTGAATTTCTGAATCAATCAGAGTTTAGTAGTTGCTATACCAGAGGCAATGTCTATTTCAGGGATTGTAAGTAATTAAGCACTGTTTCAAAAGTTTTTTTTATATTTATTTTTTTTAAAAAAAAGGTATAAACAACCAGCTAAACTGCCTTTTTTGTATGCACACACACCTCATGTGCATATGTGCCTCAGTGTAAATGTATACATGGATCTAGCGTGTGTTTAATTTTTCTGTGCTACAATGAAAGTGTTTATTTTTATTAGCCTCATTTATATTTAGACTGAATATGATGGCATTCACAGGCTTGACATATACAAATATATTATTACTGTTCCTGCACAAAAAGTAATATTCAAAGATGATTCAACTCATGCACTGTGGTCACTGTTCTGCATTAGGTGGGGCTTGCTTTTCATTTGAGGGTTGGTTTAACCCTCTAATCTTAGTTTAGACAGAAGAAGATGTATGTTCTTAGAAGCTGTGTTTATTTTTAAATCAATTTTTCAAAAAGCTACAGTATGTGCTGTCTAATATAAATAGGAGGACACCAAACAAAAATTTGCTATTAAAGTTATTGTACTTGCTAAAAAAAAAAAAAGCAAACATTTGCTATACTTGTTAAATGCATACAAAATGAGTTCACTCATTACAAAGACTAAAATGTAATTAACTACATATTTTAACAAATTTGTTATATATTTTATTTAATTTACATTTAAAAAAAATCTCTTGCCAACCTATATATTTATTACTATGATTTACGATGGCTTCAGGTTAATTTGTCTGTGTTTGGATTGTTTGCTCAGGATGTTTTGTGAAGTATGTTCGTATTTATTTGCTTCCTTTGTACTTGATGTGTTTAGTAATGTGCACTGATTTTTTTCTTTTTTCTTTTTTTTCTTTTTTGTGTTAAACTGCATTGATGAGCTATACTGTAAATTAGACCTTTTGTAAAAAGCAATGATGTATGCATTTTTTAATTTGGAGTAGTTTGTATACTGTTTCTTCATACAATTAATATTTCTTACATCAAAGCAACAAAACTGTGTTCTGTGCTGTACATTTGGTGTATGGTAGGAAATAAAATTGATAATGAAACATCGCTGCAAGTTTTGGGGAGGGGGTGTTGAGCCTTCAGATGACAATCTGTATTGCACATTCTTAGCAGCACCTGGCACAATACAATGTGTCAGATGTTTTGCTTGTTTTGTGTACAAAATGTGTCATCCCTGTAAGTAAATTTATGGTACAAATATTTTAATTAGTGTTTTACATTGTCAGATGGAAGTAAGAAAAAAATGGAAATACTTAAGTGATCCCTTTCATTACCCAGGGAAAATAAATCAAGAAAATAATTACTACATGTAAACATTATTTAATGCACCATGCATTCTTTTCTTGGCAGTTTCAGACTCTACACTAGCAAAGGAAAGGATATGTGCTGACCTTTAACAGCTGCTAAATGGTATTTAAACATAAAAGCCATTGTAAAGTTTGTAACAGTTAGGAGCCACCTACCATTTCAGTGCAATTTTTTGCTGAGATTTGCAGTGGTTAGACATTGCACAAATGAAGAATCTGCTGGTTTTAGAAAGAAGATATTTCCAGTTTCTAATTGATTCTGTGTTCCATTGTCAATTGAAGTGGAAACAGGATAATTTAGTTTTGTTAATAGAAAATATTTTACTATCTTTAATGTACATGTCAATTTTTAGACTCCAATCTTATGTGGCTAAGTTGAGAATGACTTTAATTCACTAAAATAAATGTGAAACTGGAAGGGCTAAAGCTAGGGAAGATGGTGGAGTAGAATTGATGTAGATGGGCAAAGTCACACCATTTGAAAATTATTCAAATGCTGGAAAAACAAACATGTCCAGAGTTGGAAGTAGAGATAGGCCCAAGATACAAAATTTGGATCCACGTGTGAATTTTGGACACCCCTGACATCTGGAAGTGTTTGGAGCTGGGGTTTTGGTACAGCTCATTATAGATAGAGGGGCCTTTTGAAAAATTTGGATCCATATCTAGGGTTGTCAGGCATCTGATTATTGACCAGAATGCCTGGTCGAATAGGGACCTTGGCAGCTCCGGTCAGCACAGCTGACCAGGCTGCTAAAAGTCCGGTTGGCCACAGCGGGGCAGGCAGGCTCCGTGTGGCTCACAAGAAGCAGCCAGCATGTCCCTCCAGCTCCTACATAGAGGAGTGGCCAGGGGACTCCATGCGCTGCCCCCGCCTGCAGGCGCCACCCTGAGCATTGGCTCCACAGCTCCCATTGGCCAGGAACCACAGGCAATGGAGGCAGCACCTGCGGGCGGGGGCAACAGGCAGAGCTCCCTGGCCAACCCTCCGCTTAGGAGCCGGAGGGACATGCTGCTGCTTCCTGGGAGCCACGAGGACTTCCTCCGTCACCGGGAAATACCAGGGCCGCCTGAGATTAGCACCACCCGGACCCCACATCCTAAATCCCCTCCTGTGCCCCAGCCCTGAACTCCCTCACGCACTCCGAACTCCTCATCCCCCAGCCTGGAGCCCCCTCCTGCGCCCCAAACCCCTCATCCCCAGGTCCACGCCAGAGCCCGCACGCCCAGCTGCAGTCCTCATCCCCATCCCACACCCCAATCCCCTGCCCCCACCTGGATCCCCCTCCTGCACTCTGAATCCCTCATTTCTTGTCTCACCCTGGAGCCCGTACCCCCGTAAGAGCCCTCACCCCCCCCCACATCCCAATCCCCTGCCCCAGCCCGTTGAAAACGAGCAAGTGAGCGAGGGTGGCGGAGAGCGAGTGACAAAGGGAGGGAGGATGGAGTGAGTGGGGGCGGGGCCTCAGAGAAGAGGCGCGTCCTTGAGGAAGGAGTGGGGCAAGGGTGTTCCGTTTTCTGCAATTAGAAAGTTGACAATCTTATCCATATCAGGTTTGAATTCCAACCCGTCTCCAGATTCAGGGATGTTTAGATCTAGAAATTTGGTTCAAGTCTATTTCTAAGAAGAAGGTGAAATTGACTTGTAAGGTAAAGTGAAAACTGGGCTACTGTTGTTTAGTTTTCTCCTTCACCCTTTGTTTCCACACCCTCTGCAAGTAAACCACACCAGTTTAGACCACCTTTTGCTCACTCAGTGGACCATATAAGGAGGTAATATGTGCAGCAGGTACATTACACACCTAGTTGATATGTGTGTAAATGAGTCTGAGTCCTTGGTTTTCATTTACACGTAGGCCCCTTTACATCACTATAGCATAAATTATCCCTGTACATTACCAGAGCAGTAGAAAGAGGATTTTGTGTAAATGTGAGTGTTTTGTGCACCCTGAGTGTTTTGTGCAAACTTGCCTGAGGGGCCCAGTTTAGGAGGCTTGTTCAGAGGCTACCGACCAGATCGGGCTCCCCACACACAACTTGGGAAGCCGGATGCCTGTCTTTCCCTGTTTCTGAATCACTCTGGGGTTTAGGTGGAAGATAGGTGTCCAGATGTATAATGTGAGGCATCAGTGCACATGCTCATGTGGGGAGATAGGTGCCCCAGAGCCTAAAGTGAGGCTGAAGTGCACATGTCCAAAGGCAAAAACGTAGGCATCAAGTTTAACTGTCTATAGCAGTGGTGTGCAACTTGTGGCCCACGGGTTGCACGCAGCCCAACAGGGTAATCCGCTGGCAGGCTGCAAGACAGTTTGTTTACATTGACTGTCCACAGGCGTGGCCGCCTGCAGCTCCCAGTGGGCGCGGTTCACCATTCCCGGCCAATGGGAGCTGCGGGAAGCTGTGACCAGCACGTCCCTGCAGCCCGCGCCACTTCCCGCAGCTCCCATTGGCTGGGAATGGCAAACCGTGGCCATTGGGAGCTGTGGATTACCGCAGGCGGACTGCGGGCTGCAGGTTGCCCACCACTGGTCTATAGGGTGAGGCAGCAGGTGAGCAGAAATTTTGTGGATTGCAGCAGTGCCTAAAAACAGGACTTAGGCCCCTGAAAACAGGACTTAGGCACCCTAGTAACTGTGTGGATCATACTCACTGTCTTTAATATATGCTAAGCTAGTTGAGTTAGAGTTTAGGCAACTCCTTAAAATCACCCTTTAAATATGGGGCTCTGAACGTGGCCCCATAACCCCTGACTTCCAGTTCTGGTTAAATCACTAAATCATGCTGCACTTGCAAATTCTAGCCCAAGGGAGTTCATTATCATTTGCGTTACATCAGCTTATTGGTTCAAGGTACCTTAGAGCTACCAGCATAGTCGCTGAAAGTAAATGTTCAATTAGGACCACCTCCTGCTCACTTCCCAGGTGAATGGGGTTACTCACCTAAGACAGCAAAATCTGGCCTTTAATTAGTAATGTAAGCAAGACCCTGACACTCGTGTTAATATTTATTTGAAACAATTAAGGTTGTTTCCTCTTCTGGAAGGTCTCATCTATACATATGTATGGAGAGGTAGGCATGGAATGTCCATGACAGGCCGTGACCCTGTAGAAGCCTTTCTGTGAGTGCACCACCTGCGTCAAACCACAGAAATGAGAAAGAGGCAGGGCCAGGCAAATGACTGCGCTCCACAGTATCATCTGATCCTCCCACGCACATGGTGCCCTCCAGTGTATGATAAAGCTGACATCATCTTGTGTGGTATAGACCACTGGCCCCAAAATTGTGGGTTTGGGGCAGCAGCCACAAGAAGACATACCCTCTCTAGTGCTTACAGTCTTCTGAAATTAGTGAGTAGGAAATCAAACACACTTTTCCCAGGGGCTTTTGATAGAAAATATTAAATGGTATGTGAAATAGTTAAATTGTTGTTACATAAAGACTGTTACAGGATAGGTTTTTAACTAGCCACCGAAATTATTGCTTTTATGTCCAGCATTGAAATTTGTGTCTTCCACAACAGAGGCTGAATTATGTAAACAAGCCCAGGTAAATCATTTTTAATCTAACACAAAAAAGGCCTTCTGTCTGAAATAACCTCTAACACATTTCCAGTCTGCTATTGTAGCACATTTAATAAATCATTCTGAGGCAAAATGGATGATAAAACCTGTATGTG
>NW_020693853.1:0-1216 GCF_002925995.2 Terrapene triunguis
CATCCTCCAGACTTTCCACAGTCCCCCATCCTAGCTGGTGGCGGGGAGGGGGCTGCATTAGGGATTTGCACATCCCAGCTGTGGAGGGACCCATCCAGATATGCAGGACTGTGGTCAGAGATATGTCTGAGAACAGGAAGTCTCATGGGGAGTGTGAGATGTGGATGGAGAACTGGTCCTAGGGTCAGTATTTTCTGTGGCCACCATCTGGGGGGTTCTATTGTTTCTGGTTCTGTTTTTGAACATTAAAAAAATTAGGGGCAAAAGCAGCAGGGGGGATGGGGAGAAATTAACAAAGGGAAAAGTGAGGCTGAGTCTCAGGGGAAACATCCTGGCAGTGAGATCTGTGGGGTTGGGGAACCATCCCCCCAGGGCCAGCGCTGAGCACCCCATTATTCCATGTTGCCATCACCAACCCCACTGAGACCTCTCAGTGCATATGAGCTGAAACAGCCCCACAGCCACCTCTGTGCCCTGCTCTGGGCCTCTCCCTGTGCTGCCTGCAACCTGAGTGAGGCACAGGCATCGGTAGCAGCCTGGTGTATTGCAGCCTCCAGGATTCCCCAGTGGCAGCAGGCGTTGCTGACACCCACGGTGTGTCAGGGGCACTGCACAGCAGTTACATTCCTGCTGGGACTTCACTCCACCCTCCCCCAAGGAGGAGCTGCCCCTGCTGGTGACAGGTCTCTGCAGGGCCAGGCCCCCTAAGCAAGAGCCCCTGGTGAGTCGCACTGGAACACACAGTGCAACAGGAGAGAGTCTAAGGAGAGATCCTGGGGGAAGCAGAATCAATTGTGCACAGGCCCTAAAGTGCCAGGGCTCAGGGCTTTTGGCTGTTCTGCCTGTAGCTAGTTCCATGAGGTGAGGCCCATTGTTGTGAAATGAATGAATGAGACTGAATTTCCCCTTCCTGTTCCTCTCCCAGGGCCCAGGCTGCTGCAGCCCCCCACCCCACCCCCATTCCATCTCTAGGAGGCTCTCACCTGCCCAGTCTGCCTCAATTTTGAACTTGGGCAGAATTTCTGCTGAGTCTGCATCACTCGCAGCTGGGAGGAGTTAGACGGAGATTTTCACCAACAGGTGTAAATACCGTCCACCGTCCCGGCAGGGCGTGTGGAGTCCTCCTGCAAAATCCCTGCCCTGTTCACCAGAACCAAACTGGCTGGGGAAGGGGCTTCCCCATGAGGAGTTATTGTCCCTCCCATTGCTGTAGGTG
>NW_020693854.1:0-1757 GCF_002925995.2 Terrapene triunguis
CTTTGCTCTCCCCCCTACACACAGGGTGTAGCTCACAGGCCTCAAAATCCAGGTTTAGAGAAGAGGGTCCAAGCCCCAACGCTGGGGCCTGAATTTTAGCTTTCATAGAAACTCCCATCAGGAGGAAACGATCCCACGAGATGGTTTCAAAGTCTCTACAAAGCCAAATGTGCATGAAGTTAGCACTTCCTCTGAGACTCCCCCGCAAGCCAGACCTCATGCCCTAGGGCAGCACAAGGGAGCTGGAAACTGAAACTGACTAGGAACGAAAGCAAAACTGACTGGGGTGGGGGGAGTTTCACTGTTCAAAACCTGGAGTCAAAAGCAGAACAGAAAAGACTGAAAAAGGGGAATGATCCAAACTGATTTTTCTTAGCTCTAAACCTGATCCCAGACGTCACGCCAGGAACGTTTGTTCTCAAGATACAAGAGATGCAGACTGTGCCCTTCCACCCCTTCAGCACAGCTTAGGTTTTAAATAGGAAACTAATCAAGGGGATTGTGGGAGTCGGGGAGGAGATACAGCCCAGGGCCGGGCTGGCAAGCCAAGGACACCTACCTTGAAAGAATACTCCAGTTTGATGAGTAATGGAAAGTTGATGGCCTGGAGTATCCGTTTTTCATTGAGGGTGTGCTCAATTTGTTTGAGGTTCACTACCTGGAAGAGAAAAGGAAATAGCAACATCAGATCTTCCTCTGCTGGCGCAGCACTCCCTGCACCTCCCACACACTCCCCTCTCCTGCATCCCCACGCAGGGTTCAACTCCAAATCCCTCCCCCGCACTGGGGATTCCACGGCCCCAGGCCATATCTCCGCGGCAGCCCCCGGCGTCTCACCTTCTGTTTATCCAGGATCTTCATGGCATAGTGATTCCCAGTCTCTTTGTGTTTCACCAGCATCACCCTCCCAAATGAGCCTGTGCCCAGGGTCTTGATTCGATCAAACTGATCCAAACTGGCCATGTTCTGGAAGGGGGAAAACAAACCTGATGGGGGGCCAGACTGGTCCTGGGGGCATCAGGAAGGAACCTGCCCGGGACAGTGGGATTTGCATTGCAAGACTGGAGTCTTGACCATGATGGGGTCAGAGCTTCGGTTTTTATAGCTCACCAGAAAGGCAGCCCCTCCAGGGTCAGCACTGACTGTGACGGGAGAGCGCCCCCTACTGAGCACCACTCCCTGCAGGACAGCACCCCCTAGCGCCACACTGGGGTTGTTCTTGAGAACATGGATATGAAGAATTGGCCCTGTCAACACTGGTTCTCCACTTGTGAGGTACTCCCTTCTCTTCATGTGTCATTATATAATGCCTGCATCTGTAACTTTCACTCCATGCATCTGAAGAAGTGAGGTTTTTTAGCCACAAAAGCTTATGCCCAAATAAATCTGTTAGTCTTTAAAGTGCCACCGGACTCCTTGTTTTTGTGGATACAGACTAACACGGCTACCCCCTGATAATTGATATGAAGAAGTAGATGTCACATTTCACCACCAGAGGGCGCCAAAGGAAACCGCTACATTTTGAATGAGACACAGACAAGGGAATCCCTGCTCCTTGGGCAGAACCAAAATCTAGTTCAGACAGGCGACCCGCCCAGCTCCATTCAGTGGGGGCTGGTGGCTTAGAGGCAGGGGAGGGGCTGGGAGTCAGGACTCCTGGGTTCTAGCCCTCGGTCTGTGAGGAGAAGGAGTGAAGTGTAGTGGTCAGAGGGCAGGAGACTAGGAGTCAAAAGATCGCTTCCTAGTTCCGCCACCAA
>NW_020693855.1:0-5961 GCF_002925995.2 Terrapene triunguis
ATGTTTCATTCCAAGAACAATTGTTAACCAGTTAACTCTGGGAAACTTTCCCGGGAGAGTGCATCAGCCACTTTGTTAGAAGCTCCCGAAATGTGTTGTATTTCAAAATCAAAATCTTGGAGAGCTAAACTCCACCGAAGAAGTTTTTTGTTATTTCC
This sequence comes from Terrapene triunguis, assembly GCF_002925995.2. Taxonomy (NCBI): domain Eukaryota; kingdom Metazoa; phylum Chordata; order Testudines; family Emydidae; genus Terrapene; species Terrapene triunguis. The sequence continues at coordinate 159 of NW_020693855.1, forward strand.
CTTGGCGGTATGAAGCCACTGTAGCGCAGCATGGTCTGTTTGTAGTTGGAAACGCCGTCCCCAAACATATGGGCGTAGCTTTTCCAGCGCGTACACAATGGCGTAGCATTCCTTTTCGCTGATTGACCAGTGACTTTCCCTCTCAGACAGTTTTTTGCTGAGAAACACGACAGGATGGAATTCTTGATCCGGTCCTTCCTGCATTAAAACTGCTCCCACGCCTCTCTCGGAAGCATCTGTGGTTACTAGGAACGGTTTGTCAAAGTCTGGGGCCCTTAGCACAGGGTCAGACATGAGTGTTGCCTTAAGCTGGTTAAAGGCCTTTTGACACTCATCAGTCCACTGAACTGCATTTGGCTGTTTCTTTCTGGTTAGGTCTGTCAGCGGGGCGGCGATTTGGCTGTAGTGTGGTACAAATCGCCTATAATATCCGGCCAAGCCTAAGAAGGATTGGACCTGTTTCTTTGACTTTGGAACCGGCCACTTTTGGATAGCATCCACTTTGGCCTGTAGGGGATTTATAGTTCCTTGACCCACCTGGTGCCCCAGGTACATCACTCTGTTTTGGCCTATTTGACACTTTTTAGCCTTAACAGTTAGTCCTGCCTGTCGGATGCGCTCGAAGACTTTTCCCAGGTGCTCCAGGTGTTCTGTCCATGAATCAGAAAAAATGGCCACATCATCGAGGTAGGCAACTGCAGATTCTCCCAATCCCGCTAAGAGACCATCTACAAGTCTTTGGAAGGTGGCGGGTGCATTTCGCAACCCGAAAGGGAGTACATTGAATTCATACACCCCTGCCTGGGTGACGAAGGCGGACCTTTCCTTAGCGGGTTCATCTAGTGGTACTTGCCAGTACCCTTTGGTTAAGTCTAAAGTAGAGATGAATTGGGCATGTCCCAATTTTTCCAATAGCTCATCTGTGCGTGGCATTGGATAGTTGTCAGGACGAGTTACAGCATTTAGCTTACGGTAGTCCACGCAAAAGCGTATTTCCCCATCTGGTTTGGGAACTAGAACCACTGGAGATGCCCATGCACTGGTAGAGGGGCGGATTATACCCATCTGTAGCATGTCCTGGATCTCCCTTTGTATAGCCGCTTGGGCATGAGGTGACTCCCGGTAGGGTGGGGTTCTAATTGGGTGAGCATTACCTGTGTCAATGGAGTGGTATGCCCGTTCGGTCCGTCCTGGAGTGGCTGAGAAAATCGGTGCAAAGCTTGTGCACAGCTCCTTGATCTGCTGTCGCTGCAGACGTCCCAGGGTCGTGGAGAGGTTCACCTCTTCCACGCCACCATTCCTTTTTCCTTCGTAGTAGACACCTGCCGGCCACTCCGCGTCATCTGTTTCCTGGGCTGTAAACTGGCAAACGTTTAATTCTCTGGAATAAAAGGGCTTAAGAGAATTAACATGGTATACCTTAGGCTTTATGTTGGAGGTGGGGGAGGCTATGAGATAGTTAACAGCTCCTAGGCGCTCCTGGACCGTGAATGGTCCTTCCCACGACGCTTCCATTTTATGGGCCTGGAGCGCCTTTAAGACCATGACTTGGTCTCCTACTTTGAAGGACCGTTCTCTGGAATGTTTATCATACCAGGCCTTTTGCTCTTCCTGAGCATCCTTTAGGTTTTCTTTAGCAAGGGCTAAAGAGTGTCGGAGGGTGTTTTGTAGGTTGCTTACAAAGTCTAGAATGTTAGTTCCTGGAGAAGGCGTAAACCCCTCCCATTGCTGCTTCACCAACTGTAATGGCCCCTTAACCTCGCGGCCATACACAAGTTCAAATGGTGAAAACCCTAAACTGGGATGTGGTACAGCCCTGTAGGCAAAAAGCAACTGCTGCAACACTAGGTCCCAATCATTGGAGTGTTCATTTATGAATTTACGTATCATGGCCCCCAAAGTTCCATTAAACCTCTCCACCAGACCATTGGTTTGATGGTGATGAGGGGTGGCAACCAAGTGATTCACCCCATGAGCTTCCCACAGGGTTTTCATGTTCCCTGCCAGGAAATTAGTTCCCGAATCTGTAAGGATGTCGGAGGGCCAACCTACCCTGGCAAAAATGTCTGCTAATGCCTGGCACACACTTTTAGCCTTGGTGTTGCTTAAGGGTACAGCTTCCGGCCATCGGGTAGCAAAATCCATGAAAGTCAGTACGTACTGCTTTCCTCTGGGTGTCTTCTTTGGGAAAGGACCCAGAATATCCACAGCTACTCGCTGAAATGGGACCTCAATTATGGGTAGTGGCTGGAGAGGGGCTTTAACCTGGTCTTGGGGCTTTCCCACTCGTTGGCACACCTCACAAGACCGGACATAATTAGCAACGTCCTTGCCCATTCCCTCCCAGTGGAAGGACTTCCCCAACCGGTCTTTGGTTCTGTTCACCCCAGAATGGCCACTGGGATGATCATGGGCTAAGCTCAAGAGCTTTACCCGATACTTAGTGGGAACCACCAACTGTCTTTGAGGATGCCAGTCTTCCTGGTGCCCACCAGAAAGAGTTTCCTTGTATAAAAGTCCTTGTTCTACAACAAACCGGGATCGGTTAGAAGAGCTGAGAGGCGGTGGGGTGCTCCGTGCCGCCGCCCAAGCTTTCTGAAGGCTGTCATCTGCTTCCTGCTCGGCCTGGAACTGTTCCCTTGATGCTGGAGACATCAGTTCCTCCTTGGACTGTGGACTGGGGCTTGGTCCCTCTGGAAGTGATGCAGGTGTTGGGGCTGTTTCCACTGACCGTGAACCGCTGTCCGCTGGTGCACTATGTGGTATCTCAGGCTCTGGCTGAGCCTCTTGGGGAGGGTTATCTGCTGCTTCCGCCAGTTCAGGCTCGCTGGTGCCCTCTGGCATTGGAGTTGTAGACGGGTTTGCAAGCGCTGGACTCCGTGCCGGCAATGGTTCTGGTGCTGGTTGCGTTGCCAGTTCCGGTTCCGGGACTGGCTTTGGCTGGGTCTCTGGGATTGGATCCACTACGGCTGTTGCAGTCGTTGGCAGGGGATCCGGTTCCACCACCTGTGTTTGGGTCTCCGGTAACACAGACGGGGCCCTGGTGGACGGCTCAGGAACAGGGATGGGGGTGGAAGCTTGCTTAGCCTGGCTGCGGGTGACTATTCCCACCCTCTTGGCTAGCTTCACATGGTTGGCCAAGTCTTCCCCCAGCAGCATGGGGATGGGATAATTGTCATAGACTGCAAAAGTCCACATTCCTGCCCAGCCCTTGTACTGGACATGCAACTGGGCTGTAGGCAAGGTTACAGACTGTGACACGAAGGGTTGAATTGTCACTGTAGCCTCCGGGTTGATGAGTTTGGGGTCCACTAGGGATTGGTGGATAGTTGACACTTGTGCCCCAGTGTCCCTCCAAGCGATAACCTTCTTTCCGCCCACTCTCAAGGTTTCCCTTCGCTCCGAGGGTATGAGAGAGGCATCTGGGTCTGGGGATCTTTGGTGTGATTGGGGTGTAATGAACTGTAATCGGTTAGGGTTCTTGGGGCAGTGAGCCTTTATATGCCCCAGTTCATTACATTTAAAACATCGCCCTGCTAAGGTATCACCGGGGCGATGTTGGTTGATGGAGACTGGTGTGGTGGGGTGAGAAGGCGTCTGGGGTTTCCCTTGGGATGTGGGTGGGGCCTTGGGTTGTCCCCGGTGGTAAGGTTTTGTTTCGGCTTGCCCCTTCTGATATTCGCTCCAACTGCTACTAGCTTTTTTCTTTTCTGTCACCTCCACCCATTTGGCTCCAATCTCCCCCGCCTCGGTTACAGTTTTGGGCTTCCCATCTAGGATGTATCTTTCTATTTCCTCAGGAACACCCTCTAAAAACTGCTCCATTTGCAATAGGAAGGGCAACTCTTCCGTAGATTTAACATTTGCTCCTGATATCCAGGCATCCCAATTTTTCCCAATGTGGTAGGCATGTCGGGTAAATGACACATCGGGTTTCCACCTTAGGGCTCTGAACCGCCGACGGGCATGCTCAGGTGTTAGCCCCATTCTGATTCTGGCCTTGTTTTTAAAAAGTTCATAACTGTTCATGTGTTCCTTAGGCATTTCAGCCGCCACCTCTGCTAAGGGTCCACTGAGCTGCGGCCTCAGCTCTACCATGTACTGGGGTGGAGGGATGTTGTATCCAAGGCAGGCCCTTTCAAAATTTTCTAAGAAGGCCTCAGTATCATCGCCTGCCTTGTAGGTAGGGAATTTCCTGGGATGGGAAGTGGTACCTGGAGAGGAGTTGTTAGGATGGTCTGATGCACCCTGCCTAGTCCTTGCTGCTTCCAGTTCCATCTCTTTTTCTTTCAGCTCCATCTCTCTCTTGTGGGCCGCCTCTTTGGCTTTCTCTTCTCTGTCTCTCAGCTCTATCTCTCTCTTGTGGGCCGCCTCTTTGGCTTTCTCTTCTCTGTCTCTCAGCTCTATCTCTTTTTCTTTCAGCTCCATAGCTCTCTTGTGGGCCTCCTCTTTAGCTTTTTCTTCTTTGGTAGTCATTTTCCTGGTTTTCTTGTGCTGGGTCACACCCCTCTGCAGTTGACTGAAATTGGGATGTACTTAGCTCTGGCTGCTGCTGAGTTAACAGAGACTTTCTAACAAGCTACTCCCGAGGATGTAAAAAGAAAAAAAAAACAATTCAACTTGTAAATTATCTTTACCAGTCAGTCAAAGTTTGCTCCCTTTGAACCCTTCTCTTAACAAAGGACCTCGTTAAAAAAAACTTAACACCTCTGCCTTCAGGCAAGGAGAGATAAGATATGCATCTACCTTCAGCTCTGCTTTCCAAGCAGCTAGAAGGAAAAAAAAATCTCTTACTGGCTTTGGGTTTAAAATGTATCCCACCGCTATGCCACCATGTCAAGGCTGATTCCCCACTTTGAACCTTAGGGTACAAATGTAGGGGCCTGCATAAAAACTTCTAAGCTTATCTACCAGCTTAGCTTTGGTCCGCTGCCACCATCACAAGAATTCCCTCCCTGGGAAGCCTTGAGAAACCTTTCACCAATTCCCTGGTGAACACAGATCCAAACCCCCTTGGATCTTAAAACAAGGAGAAGTTAACCATCCCCCCTCCTTCCTTCCACCCTCCTTTCACCAACTCCTGGTGAATACAGATCCAAACCCCCTTGGATCTTAAAACAAGGAGAAATCAATCTGGTTCCTAAAAAAGAAGGCTTTTAATTAAAGAAAAAGGTAAAAATCATCTCTGTAAAATCAGTATGGAGAATAACTTTACAGGGTAATCAAACTTAAAGAGCTCAGAGGACCCCCCTCTGTCTTAGGTTCAAAGTACAGCAAACAAAGATACACACTCTGGTAAAAAGGTACATTTACAAGTTGAGAAAACAAAGTAAATCTAAGACGCCTTGCTGTCTTTTTACTTACTAGTTTGAAATAGGAGAGACTTGTTTAGAAAGATGGGGAGAACCTGGATTGATGTCTGGTCCCTCTCAGTCCCAAGAGCGAACCACCCCTTAAAACAAAGAGCACACACAAAAGCCTTTCCCCCCCCCAAGATTTGAAAGTATCTTGTCTCCTTATTGGTCCTTGGGTCAGGTGTCAGCCAGGTTACCCGAGCTTCTTAACCCTTTACAGGTAAAAGGATTTGGAGTCTCTGTACACAGAGAGCTGTTACCCTTCCCTTTATAGTTATGACACGCCCCCCAAATCACAGATAGTGTTGGACGTTCGGTTCCACACTGGCTGTGATTTCTTCCTGGAGTTCTAGGAGAAAACAGAGTTAATAAGACATACTACTGATTATATAAAAACTAACAATGTTTCATTCCAAGAACAATTGTTAACCAGTTAACTCTGGGAAACT
>NW_020693856.1:0-1578 GCF_002925995.2 Terrapene triunguis
GGGGGGGGGGGGGGATTTGGCCCTGGGGAGAGGGCCAAAGGAAGGCAGATGCACAAATGAAGTCCTGCTTACGGGGCTGAAGTGGGACTTGGGTGCTGCCTTGGTCTTGCACTGGCCCTCGACCCAGGGCTGAATTCCTCCCCTTTCCCATGGAGGAACCCCATCGCTAGGTGAAGGGGGGACTTCTCCACTGACCCACAAGAAGGTGCCCCTGCCATACCACGTAGCCCCCTTCTCCTAGGAACTCCCTCTGCAGTGTCTAACTCAACAATTCACACATGTGCAGGCAGTGCAGCTTACTCAGGTGGTGCTTGGAGCATCTATCAGGATTGTGGCCCTGTTACGCTAGGTGCTGTACAGATCCTTAGAGAGAGAGAGCCGCTGGCCTGAAGTGCTCATGCACTAAGTATAAGGTAGGAGGCAGCAGGCGAATACAATGATCAGGATGAGCAAGGAAACCATAAGCTAATTAGGAGAGGATGGCTGAGGGGTTTGGAAGACAGGAGTTCAAGTCTTCACTCTGACATAGATTCCCTGCAGGCACTTGATATACACTTAGCCTTTCTGTGCCTCGGTTTCCCCTTTGCAAAATAGGAGTGATCGCGCCCTACCTCACATTTCAGTACAGCAAAGATTGTGCACGTGTGTTTCGGTTTAAAGATCATGAGATACTCAGGTGCCATGGTGGTGGGAGCCTTATAAAATATGTAGGCTTGGAAGGGTTAGATTTATGTCAGGAAACATCAATTTCACCAGACTCACACAAACTGAGCAAACAATGTTTTCATCAGTCATCAAAATTTACACATAGTCAAAGTAAGAAAAATGCTGCTTGAAAACTTTCAATTAGAGTGAAAATCCAGCGCTTCAGAGTTTTGAATTAGGCTGGTTACAAATGGCCGCGTGAATGAACAATAAAACCAGATTTGCTTTGTTGATTTAAGGATCGTTTCGATGTGTATTTTGACATGTGACGTTGACAATTTGGGTTTGAACAGTATACAGCTTTCACTTGAATCTTGCTATTAACTGACATTAAATAATTGCCGGCCCCTCCCCCCCATGATTTCCCACAACTGTGAACCTTTAAATTGATAAACATCAAAAAATGCTTCAGAATAAAACAGAGATTAGCCACTGAAACTACAAAGCTAAAAATTAAATTCTGCCAAGCCTAAGAATGTTTGTGGCGTCGATGTAGCTCTGTTGGTCCCAGGATATGAGAGAGAGAAAATCTTTTGTTGGGCCATCTGTTGGGAAGTACGAGCTTTTGAGCTTCACAGAGCTCCTGTACAGGTCTGGGGAAGGTAACCAGCGGGTCTGAGCTAAATACAAATTGGGACAGATTATTGGTTCGCACGCTGTAGGACAGCGGTTCTCGACCAGGAGACCCATGGCGGAAACCTGAGCCCCAGCACCCCCACGGGGCTGAAACTGAGAGCTTTGGTGTCCCTTAGAGGGCTGAAGCCTGGAGCTGCCGGGCTGAAGTCCCGAGCCCTGGGGCCCCCCGTGGGTCTCAAGCCTGGAGCCATGGAGCTGAAATGAGCCTCTCCGCTTCATGGGGCTAAAGCTGGGGAG
>NW_020693856.1:1678-2740 GCF_002925995.2 Terrapene triunguis
CCCTGGCCCCAAGCCCCCCACCCGCTCCGCAGTTGAAGCCAGGAGTTTTTATAGCATGTTGTGAGGGTCTCAGACAGAAAACGGATGAGAACCCCTGCTGTAGAAGAACACAAAATTAAGTGGACAATTGAGGGTTGGATTGTTAAGATCTGGGCACCTTCCCAGATCAGAACATAATGGCCATATAGGGTCAGTCCAATGGTCCATCTAACCCAGTCTCCTGTCTTCTGACAGTGGCTGGGGTCAGAAGATGCTTCAGAGGGAATGAACAAAACAGGGCAATTTCAAATGATCCATCCCCTGTCGGCCAGTCCCAGTTTCTAGCAATCAGAAGCTACGGACAGCCAGAACATGGGGTTGCATCCCTGACCATCTTGGCTAACAGCCATTGATGGACCTGTCCTCCAGGAACTTCTCTAGTTTTTTTTTTTTTTTGAAGCTCAGTGGTTTGAGCATTGGCCTGTTAAACCCAGGGTTGTGAGTTCAATCCTGGAGGGAGCCATGTGGGGCAAAAAACTGTCTGGGGATTGGTCCTGCTTTGAGCAGTGGGTTGGACTAGATACCTCCTGAGGTCCCTTCCAACCCTGATAGTCTATGATACTTTTGGCCTTCACAACATCCCCTGGCATTGAGTTCCACAGGTTAACGGTGTGGTGGGTGGGTGTGACGAGCTCCAGGGTGAGATTACGAAAAGCTAAAGCGGCACCGCCTGTTAAAGGCTCAAAGGGTTAATATCACAGGGCGAAAGCTCCAGCGTCAACCACACCTCCGGCCTCGCGGGAGTTCAGGAGCAGGCGCCTACCCGTCTCTGGCTGCGGCTTTGCACGGCCCAGGGGAGTTTGCAGGGCGCATGGAGGGGCGGCCCTACGCGGAAATCCCCGGCCGGGGGAGGAGCCGGCGGAGAGCCGGGCAGGGCTGCTTTCGCTTTCGGCCCGCAGGAAATGGCTGAGAGCGGCCAAGGGGCGCGCTGCACCCAGGCGGGGGGACGGGAGGGCGCAGGGGAGTCTCCCGGCGGCGGGGCGAGCTCCGAGCCGGGCCAGCGCGCAGGGGCCGAGCCCGGGG
>NW_020693856.1:2750-7751 GCF_002925995.2 Terrapene triunguis
CGGGGCGAGCTCCGAGCCGGGCCAGCGCGCAGGGGCCGAGCCCGGGGGCTGCCCGGCGGGGAGCCGAGGGCAGGAGCTGGCGCCGGGGAGAGGCGCTGACCCGACCGCTGCCGAGTGGAGGGGACCCGCCCTAGTGGCCTGGTTCCTCTCCGTACTTGCGAAGGGCCCCGAGGCGTCCAGCCGCAGGGACCGGCCGGCCGGGGAGCCGGACACCCCGATGCCTCAGGTGAGGACACCCACGTGGCCCTGGTTGTGGGGCTGGGGGGGGGAGTGTTCGTTCCCCGTCTAAATAACTTCTGGGGACCCCCCCCCCCCCCCCCTCCCCCCCCCCCCCAGACGATGTTTGCAGTGAGCTCGCATGGCACCTGGGTTTAGTGCAGTGTGTGGCTAACCGGCGGCCGCGCTCCACCCCAGAGCTGGGCGCATTGCAGGGCGGGCTGGGAAGGCGCAGTTAGGGGACCGACCTACCCCGGGGTGGTTGTTCCTCTGCCAGCGGCGCTGGAAGATGCTTTGTGTGAGCACTGCAGCCCTGGGGCGACAGCCCTGGCAATAGCGGTGGGGTGGGGTAGCTCTAATAAATTTGTTAGTCTCTAAGGTGCCACAAGTACTCCTGTTCTTCTTGCGGATACAAACTAACACGGCTGCTACTCTGAAACCTGTTATTTGAGAGGTGCCGGGTCTGAGCTGGGAGACAAGAATAACATTAGAATGGGCTCCCCCCCGCTTTCCCCCGTCCCACCTTTCTCCCTAATTGACTAGGACTTTTAAAAAAAAAAATAGCCAAGTTTAGATACTAAGGCCCAGATCCAGGAAGATTTTTAGGCTCCTCCCTTCTGTTGATTTTGATGGAAGGGAGGAGCCTAAATACCTTTGAGGATTTGGGCCTAATTCCCTTGACATCCAGGAATCTCAAAGCACATTATTTCATTCTGAGGCCAGAAGGGCCCATTGTGATCATCTAGTCTGACACCTCCCCTCCCCAACACTGGCCAGAGACCAGAATAATTCCTAGAGCCGAGCTCTTAGGAAAACAGCCAGTCTTGATTTAAACATTGTCAGGGAGGGAGAATCCACCACAACCCTTGGGAAATGGTTGCTAATTACTCTTACCCTTAAAAACTGACACCTTATTTCCAGTATGAATTTGTCTAGTTTCAATTTCCAGGCATTGGATCATGTTAGACTTTTCTCTGCTAGATTGAAGAGCCCGTTATTAAACATTTGTTCCCAACGTAGGTACTTACAGACCGTGATCAAGTCACCCCATCTCACAAAAGATGCATTGGAATTGGACAAGGTACAGAAAAGGGCAGCAAAAATGATTCAGGGTATGGAACAGCTTCCAGATGAGGAGCGATTAATAAGGCTGGGATTTTTCAGCTTGGAAAAGAGAGGGCTAAGGGGGATATGACAGAGGTCTGTATAATCATGCCTGGTGTAGAGGAAGTAAATAAGGAAGTGTTATTTACTCCTTCTCATAACACAAGAACTAGGGGTCACCAAATGAAATGAATAGGCAGCAGGTTTAAAACAAACAAAAGGAAGTATTTCTTCACATGACACACAGTCAACCTGTGGAACTCCTTGCCAGAGGATGTTGTGAAGGCCAAGACTATAACAGGGTTCAAAAAAGAACTAGATAAATTCATGGAGCATAGGTCCATCAATGGCTATTAACCAGGATGGCCAGGGAGGGTGTCCCTAGCCTCTGTTTGCCAGAAGCTGGGAATGGACGACAGGGGATGGATCACTTGATGATACCCTGTTCTGTTCATTCCCTCTGGGGCACCTGGCACTGGCCACTGTTGGAAGACAGGATACTGGGCTAGATGGGCCTTTGGTCTGACGGAGTATGGCCGTTCTTCTGTTTTCTTTGCCAAGCTAAATAGATTGAGCTCCCTGAGTCTATCACTACAAGGCAGGTTTCTAATCCTTTAATCAGTCTTGTGGCTCTTCTCTGACCCCTCTCCAGTATATCAACATCCTTCTTGAATTATGGGCACCAGCATTGGACCCAGTATTCCAGCAGTGGTTGCACCAGGGCCAAATAGCGAGCTCAAATAACCTCTCTGCTCCTACTCGAGATTCCCTGTTTATACATCCCAGGATCCCATTAGCTCTTTTGGCCACAACATCACACTGGGAGTTCATGTTGAGCCAAGTATCCACCACGAGCCCCAAATCTTTGTCAGAGTCGCTGCTTTCTAGGCTAGAATCCCCCATCCTATAACTATGGCCTGAATGTATATGCTTACACTGAGCCCTATTAAATGCATATTGTTTGCTTGCGCCTGTCCTCTTCATTATTTATCACTGCCCCAATGTTGGGGCAGCTGCATGTTTAGGCATGTGAATTCATTGAGGATTGCCGGGAGGCAAGGGAAGTACCATAGTCCCCTGTTATAGATGGGGAAACTGAGGCAGAAAGAAGGGATGTCCACCAGTGGCAGAACCAGGAATAGGACCCTGGAGTCGTGACTCCCAGTCCCGTTCCTTAACCAGTAGAGAGGCTCCCTTCTTACTCACAAAAGTTAGAGACAGAAAAGGCACATCACGTCCCTCTTGCACACCCCCGTCACTGCAGCTGTGTTCCAGGGCTGTGGGTGGGTAGTTCAGATATCTGCCCAGTGGGAGACTGTTCCACAGGTTGATTCATTGGTGCTGGAACAGTTTGTATTGTGGGGGTGCTGAGAGCCATTGAACCAGACTGTAAACCCTGGATATGATTGAAACCACTTCAAGCCTGGGGGTGCGGCAGCCCCCCAGCACCCCTAGTTCCAACACCTGTGGGTTGACTGAGCCCTTGATTTGAAGCGATCCGCCGATGTCCCCTGAAACTCAAGTGATGGCGAAGGACAAAGAGATTGAAACCAGGCCAAAGCACTGGGTATTATCGCTCCTGTTGGATTGTCTCTCTGTCTTTAAGCTCGGCGCTAACAGTGCCCGGGGAGCAGCTGGAACGGCACAAGAGCTCCGGAAGACAGCGGAGAGGCTGCAGGCTCAGCTGGAGGTGAGGGACTTTCTGACCATTCAGATTCACTGAGACTTTGTCGTCATGATCAAATCTACACGTGACGGCACGTATTAGAGACAAACCACTGTGTACCTCTCAGAGTAGGAGACACCCAGGTAAAGCTACACGCTGTCTCGGGGGCTCGAGCCAGCGTCCATTTGTCACCGATCCAATGATGAGGATGAGTAATAACGAGTAAATACATCTATCGTTTATTTCTAATAGGGTAGAGTCTGGCAGCCCCAGTCCTGGGCCAGGATTGTGTTAGGTGCTGTACAAAATGGCGGTCCCTGTCCCAAAGAGCTGGCGATCGAAGGACCAGGTTGCTGGGTAGTGCGAGATCCCGTTTCTTTCCTCATCGCTGTCTGACGATTCCCGACGGGTTGTGAGATCGCTTTCTCCTGCTTCCCTGCGCTTGGGACGCTCGGCTCAGGAAGCGTTTCTGCGTCTCATGCCTTGTCCGCAGAATATAGGAGTTGTACCACATTAACTACTCCGGTCTGGTTCGAGTGGTACAACGCCCCCTAGTGTGGACACTGTTATGCCAGTACTGTATAAAGGTGCTTATACCGGTATAGCTAGCTCTGTTCCAGAAGGGGTTCATAGATTCCAAGGCCACTGTGATCATCTGGTCTGTCCTAACACAGGCTGCAGGACTTCCTGGGATGAATTCCTGTTTGGACTGGAGCATTGCTCTGAGAAACACGTAGGCTCCTAGAAATGTAGAGCTGGAAGGGCCCTCGACAGGCTATTTAGGCCAGTCCCCTGCACTGAGGCAGGACTACGTGTTATCCAGACCAGCCCTGACAGGTGTTTGTCTGAGCTTGACTTAAAATTCCCGGGGAATGAGCTCTACTGATATGCGGCACCTTTATCCCAGTTTAACTGGGTCCACACTGGGGCTTTTATCAGCATGACTCAGTAAAGAATCCGCTCTCTGCCCCCCACAGTTCTAGGGGTACAAAACCCGTACGTAGGGCAGGCCTCAGCCGCTCCTTTGTCATGTTGGTTGCCCCGTGGCTCCCCTCTGGGTTTAGACAGTACTTGTTGCCTCCCAGTTTCCATCTACCTGAGCTACTTACCTAGCCGTGGTCCCTGAGCACCTCCCAGTGTTTGATGTCTTTATCCTCCCAACACCCAGTGGTTGGGACGGGCTATTCTCCACATTGTACAGCTGGGGAAACTGAGGCACACAGACACCGCGGCACTGGGAGTTAGGCACCTAAACACCTTGGAGGATCTGGGCCTGCCTGAGTGACTTGCCCAAAGTCACGCAGCGAGTCAGGGATGGAACCCAGGAGTCCTGGTCCCCGGTCCCATGGTCAGACTGGGCTATTGCACCATCTCCCTGGCTGGTGCCTGCTCCCTGTGCCGGGATGTTGAATAGCACTAAGCCCCTTCTACTCCCCGCAGGCTCTGAAAGGCTCCTCGGACCCCGAGACCCTGGAATTCCTCCAGGCACTAGAAGCGCCCGTCAGAATCGCCAGCCGCGTGCTCACTGAGAACCAGAGGCTACGGCGGGAGTTGGAGGAGTTGAAGGGCAGGTTGGCAGCCCCACGGCCCCTGGAACCAGCCAGCCAGCCTCCAGCTCCCTGGGCATCGTCCCCCTGGGCCACCCGGAGCACAGGTAGGCACCGGCCCGCCATGGGCAGGCACTTCCCCTGACCGGGTGAACACGGGGGAGCCTGGGTAGGGCTGGAATGGGGGTTCCTTTCCCCTGTGAGGAGCAGGGACCAGAGACCTAACGCCAGGCAAGCTGAGGGAGCAGTGGGGCTGGGGTCACCTCCATTGATTGGGGCGGCAGTGCTCCACCTCGATTGGGCTGCGGCCCCCAAAATGGCTGAAAGACACTCCTGCAGCCCCTTCTCCCCCCATGACTGACTTTACCCACAATCCTGTGGGACTGAGGTCGCAGGATGACTTTCCAGCCATTGCGGGAGCTGCAGGTGGAGCAAGGGAGGGTTGGCACTGCTGGGTGTGTGTGTGTG
>NW_020693857.1:0-437 GCF_002925995.2 Terrapene triunguis
TCCCCCTGCTCCCCCCAACCCACTGCCCTCAGCCTTGCCCTACCCCATATCTCTTCTTCAGCCTCCCCCGTGATCCCACCCCCATCGCTCCCCCTGCTGTCCCACCCCCTCAACTTCCCACCATTCCAGTACTGCTCCCCTCTGTCTCATCCCCTCCAGACCCTGTCCCTCTCCCCAACCCCCCAACCCTCCCCAGCCCAGCCCCATTGTCTCCCCCGCCCCACCCCACTCTACACAGCTCTCTCTACCCTGTGCCATTCATGCTCCCCTCAGCCCCTACCCTACTCTCCCCATCCCAGTCCTGTCCCATCCCCCTTAGCCCCCCCCCAGTCCCAGTCCTGTTCCCCTCAGTTCCTCCACCCTGCTTCCCCCGGTCCATCCCCACACACTCACCGACTCCCTCGACCTCCCTCCCCCCAATCCCACTGCCTGGACCC